>NC_080101.1:41548792-41850792 GCF_950005125.1 Chionomys nivalis | reverse complement strand
TCTGTCCTTCATGCCTGGAATCCCCATCACCGGCCACAAAATTCTTTCATGTTCACTTTCTGTCCCTTTGTATTGTTGCTGTACTCGGTGCCACGTTTTTTGTTTCATCCTCCAATTTTTTTTCACCTCTATGCTTGGGAATACCATTTGCTCTTTTATAAGTTGTGACCACACCTTTAATCATATTTTGTGTACATACTTTAATGCACTATCAAGTCAATTCATTATAAGACTACACACTATCAATATCTGACACCACTAGGATGTCAAATCTTCATACTGCATGATCACATCTACTTTTTCTTAAATTTAACAAACTTAAGTGCATTATAGGTTACTATAATCACCTTTGTTCATTTAGTGAAAATGTATATATGTATGCATATATGAGCGTCACACACACATAAATAAAAGCTTTGTTACATACAAAATAATACTTAAATGGGTATGGCTACAATGCAACTTGTCAATCAAAACTAAAATCTGAAAAACAAAAGAAAACACAAAAAAACATCATTACTTTCCATTTTAAAGATGTGGAAATTGAAGAACTGGTATTAAATTACACTGCCATCTTCCTTTTGCAAACTACATGTACAGAGATCAGAAATGGGACATGTAAACTCCCCTGTGCCTTACTCAGGGTTCCCTTATTCAGCATCAACATTACCAATGTTCCTTATACTCTTTCCAATAACCTTTGCTTAAACCTTCTCGGAAAGTTTCCCTGCATTCCTTCTGTGTGAACACCTCATTTCATGGTGACATAGCCTGTATTTGGAGAAGCCATACATATTTAGTTCTTTTTAATCTTATCTCACATCAACCCTTGCAGCCTCTCAATCATTTTTGTAGCCCCACTCTGAATTCACTCCACTCTGATGGCATCCTGCTGGTACTGAGGTTTTCATAAATGGACACACTTGTCTGACTTGTGATGTGTGATCTCTACACACACTGCCCAAATAGTTTTTATAAACCACTATATCATCCCATGAAATCTCATGCTAATTTCTGTAACCATCACTCCCAAGGCTCATTCAACATTACTATTTTCCAAGTACATAACTCCATTTCCTGATTATCTGCAGACATTTCATCCAAAGTGCATTACTTTGCATTTTTTAAAACTTAATCTTGTTTATATGTTTTCTATGCAGATTTTCAGCTTCTCTATATTTGTAAATATATTTTTAGCTAAATTTAACCCTCAGAAACTTTCTAATTATATACATATATATACTTTGATATATAATTATATACATATTCTAATTATATACATATAATTCTAATTATCTACATATAATATGAAATTGCTTTTGTAATTGTTATTCTAAATTTGTTAATTTCATGCATAGACTCTTGTTGTTTCGCTGTATCTATGGTGAAGAAGAAACAAACTATAAACCTTGGGTAGTTCTGGCTTCCAGTCTCTTTGCACAGATTTTTTTTATATAGATTAGTAGCCACCTCCCCATGCATTCCCAGAATAATAACCTAGTTTTCATGTGGTATTATAACCTAATGCTACAATACATAAAGAGTTATGGAACAAATTGCGTTTTGCCTAGAAATTTTTTCTCTGTTTATTAGAAGTTAGGAATTTTAATTCAAGGACGATCATAGTCTTTTCAATGAAATGAAATACTATTCCTGCATCCATTTCTTAAGAAATTATCTCTGTCTAAGTTGAAAAATGCCTCTAAATCCACTTTTCTTTCTAATGATTTTATATACAAGTTCCTATTAAGAGAAAGGGTGTCAGATAATTTACTAAGCGTAAAATGAAAGAAAGATATTCAAGCTGTTTGGGATATAATGTTCATCTACATTGCAGTTTGATATAATACCATCCAATGCAGTTTGATATAAGAATTATGTGTACTAATAGATAAAGCAATATAATATAATGGCAATTTTAAGTCATAAGGCAATAAAATGTTATTATTACATTTCAGTTGTGGAAAGGTTAAAATACATGCAGTGAATTGTATGTTCACACAAATCAGCCCAAAGCAGAATTTTGCAATCATCACAAATTCATTATTTTCAACTACAGAAAATCCCAGGCTTAAATAAATATTAAGTTTCTACTGAATGAGAAAGACTCATAATTTTGTGCATGCTCTCTTTAAAATAGAAGTTTAAGTGACCAGTGCCATGGCTTGGTGGCTAAGAGTGTTTCTTACTCTTGCCAAAGGACACAAGTTCTGAGTTCTGTTCTCCATGTCTATTTTGGCCTCCCATAAACATTTGTAATTACAAATCAATTTGATATACACATCTTTCTGGCCTTGCTAGTTATCTGTGTGCACTTACACACAGAGACTCACACATATAAATAAAAATCTGAAAATGATTTAAAGATGAGTTCTCCTATAACCTTAGGTGTTTCTGCTAGCTGATAGTCACCAGGGTACTTACTCCTGGATCTCTATTTTTACAATTCAGCTATTGCTATTTTAGTATGTCATCTGTGTAGTGAAGATATATATGTGTGTGTGTGTGTGTGTGTGTATAAAATCTGGTATTTTTTAGATATTTAAAGTAATCAGTTCTAAGATGCTCAAAGTGCTAATTATTTAACAGAACAAGATTGCAATGACTTTGCACATTCTTCTCTTTCCTTGACATAGAATGATGGTATTGATTCTAACACTTGTACCCTTATGACAAAACATTCCCAGCAAGTGGAAGGTGGAAATAATTAGTTTTCAAAGTTTGAATAAATAAATTCACATACTGGGTGTGGTGGCTTAGATAGATATGACCCCCATAGACTCCGGTATTTGAAATTTTGACTTACAAGGCGTGTCACTAGTAGGAGGCATGACATTGTTGGAGTAGATGCAGTCTCCTTGGAAAAAGTGTACCACTCTGGGATTAGCCTTTAAGGTTACATATGCTCAGCTCAAGCTATGCCCAGTGTGGAACACAGATCCTGTTGCTTGAAGATCAAAATGTAGAACTCTCAGCTACCTCTCCAGCACATGTCTGCCTGTATGCCGTATTACTTTCCATCATTATGATAATGGAGTAAACCTATAAAACTCTAAGCCAGCCCCATTTTCTTTATAAGAGTTTCCATGGTCATAATGTCTCTCCACACCAATAGAAATCCTGAGATACAGTGCTTATCATTTGACTAAAATAACAAATTCATGTACTGAGTCCTCTGTTGATTAGTTGCTCAAGTCCTCTAAAATGTCTTATAAAGAATAGGTGACCCTCTCAAACATACAAGACACTCTAATGATACTGAATTACTTCATGATCTCTTACCACAATCCTACTACCTGGAATCATGGACTCTTTTAAGTTCATGAAGAAATATTGTAATTATTGTCAAATTAATCAAAGGAAAATGCATGGTCATTATCATGTATTTAGTATCATTTGGCTAATTCTTTGGAAATTCATCCACAGACCTTAAGATAAATATAGTACAACAAAAATTATCTTTTAAAAGTATGATTAATTTGTGCTTAGTGTTATTATTAGCATTTGTAACACAGTCACATCTCTGACTTCTATAGTCACTTACAATATATTAACTATCATTGTCACATTGCTCAAGCCCCAAACATGAAATTAGTAAGACTGCCTGATAACTATAGTCTTCATACACCTAATGGTTACTAGCCAGGTACTTGGGAAACTTGCCATCTTTCCTTTGTTACCTTCTAGAGTAGGTGATCCTGTCTCTTACTTACTTTGTGGTCTCCTCTTGAAGGGAAAAGACATATGATCCTGAGCAGTCAATATTGTACCCATATTATTCAAATCAATCACAAAGCAAATAATTCTTTCATTGTTAAAAATACTATATTATTCTGTGTTCAATACCTCTAAAGCACATTCTAAGACTTTTACTTATGTTGGCTTTCAAACTGTGTGTCATAACCCCTTCATAGGGATCATATATCAGATATTTATATTATGAGTATTAACAGTAAGAAAATTACAGTTATGAAGTAGCAGCAAAATAATTTCACAATCTGAGAAATTATACTAAAGGGTTGCAACTTTAGGAAGATTGAGAAGCAGTATTTTATAAAAACAAAAAAACCTGTAAATAATTTTATAATTTCTGTACTCTGTATTTTCCTTGATATAGCATGTATAACAATACATTTATCTTTGCAATGATTTTAATTGAATATATGAAAATGATTAATTTTACTTTTATTTTGTTCTACTATGATAAAACAAAATTTTCCTTTGGAATTTTTTAAAAAATAATATGAATTAACGAGACTTTTTCAAAGTCGTTATTGTTTTGCTTTTGTTTGTTTATTTGTTCATTTTTGGATTTCCAAACAGGGTTTCACTGTGTAACCATGCCTAACCTGGAACTCATCCTATAGGACAAGCTGGTCTTGAACTCACAGAGATCTGCCTGCCTCTGCCTCTGCCTCTTTAGTACTGGGATTAAAGGTGTGTGTCACCATCACCAGGCCAAAGTCTTTGTTGTTATTTATGCCATCCTGTATTTCCTCCTCTATCCTGCCCTTTCCTCCTGTACTATAATTTAATCGTTCACATTCAGTACTTCCCCTTTACACTATTGTATAAGCTTTCTAAAATTTATCTATACACAAACATAAAAAGAGTTTAATGGGGCAACAATGACCTTGTTGACACCATAGGATAACAAATAAAAATCCCAAGGCCAAAAATGGGTTATTATTTTTGGAATTGTTTATTATTGAGGTACCTAACATCCCCAAGTATTATAAGCCAATGCTTGTGATTACCCTATAGAACTTGATATAAAGATCCTATTGCTGAAAACACCACAGGCTTGAGTTATAGAACATAGAGAAAACAAGGTGGTTTATCATTGAAGTTTAATTATTATTGTTCAGTTTCTATAATAATGTAAGGTGCTGTGCAAACTACCAGAGGAGAAAAGTAATAATCAGGTTTATCCTGCAGTGAGTTCAGTAAGTAAGACATGCCAAGTGCATATCTTGTAATAGTGGCATGAACACCATGGAAGTAATCAACTACTTTTTTATTAGATTATGTCCTGGTCCACAAGGTAAAATACCTGGCACCATTATCAGGACAGGCATATATAGCTAGACAGGTTGTAGACCTAGAAAATGATCTACCACTACTATTCTGATAAATAGATATAGTATTAAACCAACTCCTAATGGCTTATTGTCATACCATATGTAAAGGCCATTCTTGATTGTCAATTTGGTTAAAATTGTAATTAACAAAAACCTAAGTGAATGATTTTCCTTTACTGAATCATTTGAAGTAGAGAGATCCATCATAAATCCAGATCTTTTAAGATGGGAAGATTCACTTTGGAAGTGCTTCCTTTTGTCAGCTTGTCTTCTGTCTCATTAGCAAATTCATTCCTTCATGGAAAGTTTACTATTTCCTCAGGATTCAGATATATACTGAAGACCAGCTAAGACATCCACTTTATGGACTGGGCAAATACTGGATCCTTGGACTTTCCATCACTGGATATCCATTGTTGAACTAGTTGGCCCACAGCCTGTAAGCCTCTCTAACTCTTTAAACCCTGTGTATAAACACATTCTATCAGTTCTGTTTCTCTAGGAAACCCTGACTGTTATACCATAGATTATTTCTTAGTATATATACTAAGACGCATTTCTTAGTCCTTACAAGAAAAGTTTCTATTTACAATTAACGATGATTAAAACAGAGACTCACAGTTGGACAAGGTGCTGACAATAAGAGAATGCAGATCTGTCAGTCATAAATGGAACACATATACCAGATCTTTCTCTTAATGCTCAGGGAACGTCATGTAAGAATGTGAAGAGAAAGTTGCAACAGTCACATGTGCTAGATGACTATAAGGAAACTGTCTTCTAGACACAACAGGGAACGTGAATAAGATGACAACCATGGTTGTCAGAGTCAGCAGAATATTTACATACACTCTATCAAGACCAAGTCCCAGTATGTAGAAGGGAGTTGGTGTTTTTGATTTTAGCCATTCTGACAGGTGTAAGATGGTATCTTAATGTTGTCTTGATTTGCATTTCCCTGATTGCTAAGGAAGTTGAGCACGATCTTAAGTGTCTTTTGGCCATTTGAAATTCTTCTGTTGAAAAGTCTCTGTTCAGCTCAGTGCCCCATTTTATAATTGGGTTGATTAACCTTTTACTGTCTAATTTCTTGAGTTCTTTATATATTTTGGATATCAGACCTTTGTCAGTTACAGGGTTGGTGAAGATCTTCTCCCAGTCAGTGGGTTGCCTTTCTGTCTTAGTGACAGTGTCCTTTGCTTTACAGAAGCTTCTCAGTCTCAGGAGGTCCCATTTATTCAATGATGTCCGTAGTGTTTGTGCTGCTGGGTTTATACGTAGGAAGTGTTCTCCTGTGCCCATGTGTTGTAGAGTACTTCCCACTTTCTATTCTATCAGGTTCAGTGTGTTTGGACTGATATTGAGGTCTTTAATCCATTTGGACTTGAGTTTTGTGCATGGTGATAGATATGGATCTATTTTCATTCTTCTACAAATTGACATCCAGTTTTGCCATTCTGCTGGAGAGGTTGTGGAGAAAGGGGCACACTCATCCATTGCTGGTGGGAATGCAAACTTGTGCAACCACTTTGGAAAGCAGTGTGGCGGTTTCTCAGGAAAGTCGGGTTCAACCTACCTCTCGACCCAGCAATACCACTATTGGGAATATACCCAAGAGATGCCCTAACATACAACAAAAGTATATGCTCAACTATGTTCATAGCAGCATTGTTTGTAATAGCCAGAACCTGGAAACAACCTAGATGCCCTTCAATGGAAGAATGGATGAAGAAAGTATGGAATATATACATATTAGAGTACTACTCAGCAGTAAAAAACAATGACTTCTTGAATTTTGCATACAAATGGACGGAAATTGAAAACACTATCCTGAGTGAGTTAAGCCAGACCCAAAAAGAGGAACATGGGATGTACTCACTCATATTTGGTTTCTAGCCATAAATAAAGGACATTGAGACTATAATTCGTGATTCTAGAGAAGCTAAATAAGAAGGTGAACCCAAAGAAAAACATATAAGCATCCTCCTGAATATTAACCTTCATCAGGCGATGAAAGAAGACAGAGACAGAGACCAACATTGGAGCACTGGACTGAAGTCTCACGATCCAAAGGAGGAGCAGAAGGAGAGAGAGCACGAGCAAGGAACTCAGGACCGCGAGGGGTGCACCCACACACTGAGGCAATGGGGATGTTCTATGGGGAACTCACCAAGGCCAGCTGGCCGGGGTCTGAAAAAGCATGGGACAAAACCGGTCTCGCTGAACATAACGGACAATGAGGACTACTGAGAACTGAAGAACAATGGCAATGGGTTCTTGAGCCTATTGCACGTAATGGCTTTGTGGGAGCCTAGGTAGTTTGGATGCTCACCTTACTAGACCTGGATGGAGGTGGGTGGTCCTTGGACCTCCCACAGGGCAGGGAAACCTGCTTGCTCTTTGGGCTGAGGAGGGAGGAAGACTTGATTGGGGGAGGGGGGAATGGGAGGTGGTGGTGGGGAAGAGGCAGAAATCTTTAATAATTTAATTAATTAATTAATTAATAAAAAATATGAAAAAAGAAGAATATCAAAAAAAAGAAGGGAGTTGGGCACGAAGTTGCACCCATGGGTATGGAAATTTTGGTACTTGTCATCTATGGAAGAGGTAGATTCAGTGTTTTCTAAGATTGTAACCCCTAATAAGTCAACCATTCTTCAGGAGTGAAGCCAAACAACAAAGAAATCTTGGGAAGTATAAATTAGTCTTAGGATGTAGGAAAAACAAAACTCCACAAATTAGTATGGATAAGGAAGAAAATATAATCTTGGAAGGGTTGTGGGAGAAAGGGTGAATGGTATGAAAATATATTGTGAAAATTTCTCAAATAACTAATGTGGTAAAAATTATGAAATAAAGTAATTCATAAAAGATACCATTTCTGGCTCAAAGAGAGCAAGTAGTTTGCAGATGTCAATAAATTCTGCCAAACTGCATTCTCATATCTTGTGTCCATTGATGACTATTCAGTGTAAAAACGAAGAGCAATGATTTCACAATTTGTTTTTCACCTTTTTAAAAGATAATTTACTGGTTTTGGCAACCTATTGCATACAATGGCCATTGATTTTTGTTCTATTTTGCTAGACTCTATATTAGCAAAATTTGATATATTCTACAGCTAATTATACATTTACTTCACTACCTTGAATATTCTACATTGTGAAGATTCTATATTATGCATATTTATCTACAGTGTATCTGAGTGTTTTATTATTCATCCAAAGAACCATATATCATAATTATCTATTATACAATGTAAAATGATATTTTCAAATGGGTATATTTTTGTAATATGACCTACTCTTTCTTTTTCCTTACCTTGGAAAGATATAAAAGTTATAAATCAACCTAGAAAAATAAGAATCAAGTTTTCTTTGGGTAAACTTTTATTTTGTGTTGTCATTACTCTAGATCACTGTTTTACATAAACTTTAAAATAAATTACTTTCTGATAAATTTTAAAATAAGTTAGTTACTTTCTGGCCATTTTACTGAAATACTTAAAAAAAAACAAATGAGTCAGTAGGGTTGGTTATGGGAAACTTTTCAACTTCAGTTCAGTCACCAGTGACAAAGAGAATTAGCATCATTAGCAGAATTTACAGTGAAGGATTCTGGCACTAAAACAGTAGATGAAGAGGATATTATCATCATTGTGAACAAACACAAAAAGGAAACAGAGATCAAGAAGCTGAAATTTTTGTTGTCACAAGTGGAATGCATCAAGGAGAAAAGGAAAGAAAACTAACATTGTCTTGAAGGACAGCCATGATAGAGTTTGTTGCTTGAGTTGTTGACTTTTATTCCCAGGGACCTTGGGTAGAAAACATGGTAAAGAATATTTATTAATAATGTAAAAAATGCAAATAAATAATTTTGCAAAAATATGGACATAGTTGAATATTTAATGTGAAAAAGTGTGAAATGCCTGCACAAAAGTTTGAAAAATAAGGTTTCAACAATAAGCGTAGTTTTTGATGAGATTAGTCAACTGAAATATGTAAGACTTAAAAGAAATGAGAACACACCAGAATCTGAGCATCTCAAGCCAAGTAAATGTCCACCATCAATGGTGAAATTTCATAGAAACCCGTGAGACAAATGAGGGAGGGAGATGGCTCAGTGGTTAAGAATATTTTCTTCACTTCCAAAGAACCTGGCTTGACTCCCAGCACCCACATTCCTGTTTTTAACCATCCAAAATTCCAGTTCCAGGGGATCTGATACCCTCTTCCAGCCTCTGCAGGTATCTGGCTTGCAAATGTTGTGCACACATACATGTGAGCGAAATATTTAAACACATAAATAAAAAAAATATTTAAAAAGGTCACTAGAGTACAATGTCTGGCAAGTGCTAATTAGATCTGTACATGGGAAGGTCAGTTCACATTCAGCAGAAAATCTTTAGAAATTAGTTAAATGTTTGAAAAATAAAAAAAGAAAGAAATCTCATGCAGGCATGTTTTTAAAATATTTTCAAGAAAGCAAAACAAACATGTCACATTTCATTTGTCTTGAAAACCTGAAATGACAACTAACAGGCACAAAGTTATACTTTTCCTTTGTGCTGAAGTTTCTTCCAATTATAAAGTTTTTATAAAAATTGGCATATAAGTGCTTCTATTGTGAATATAATAATGCATATTTTCACCTACTAAAAAGTAGTAGAGAGATTAAAATAATAATCTACAGTGCTATCATTTGGAGGGATTTCTTGAAAGACTTTTCCACTATTTTATACATGAATAATATTAATTTTACAAACTTGTTTTTGTTTTTTTAGAGAGAAGAATGGAGAAAAATTTTACATGCACATATATAGAAAAGGTGAGTTTTTGTATATTTCTTCGGTGGGTATATGATCTCACTCACATATTTTATAACAAGAGGGTTTTTTGTAATATTGTGAAGTACTTCAAGTATTTATTTTACACTAGTCTAGCAAGAGGATATAATACAATTTGCCTTACCATTACCCCAATAGTTTAAAAAAAAATTCAGCGCCATTTAGCTGGGAAACATGTTTTTTTTTTTTTTCCATTACCACACACTTCACCACTTCCATGGGGGTATTTATAAATCATCAGAAAATACTTCGCCCTATATAACTTAGCCAATTTTCATTATATAATTGCTGTTTTTAAGTAGCCTCAGGGTTAAAAACCCTCCTAATTCTTTCATTTAGGTGAGAATAATCAAGGTAAATACAGATGGCATGAGGTATGAGAATACCCATCTTGGTGAAGAAAGGTTGGCTATGGTCAAGCTTTACAAAAAGATTTTCACTTCTTGAGTTGATGCAAAGCTGGTGATAAAACCGGAAAGAGACAATGGGTAACAGGGACATCACCTAAGCTATGCCTTAACATAGAGTGGAGAGACCTAGGCACTAACTGGATTTGACCTTGGAACCAGAACAATTTATAATTTACGTAGAGTTTCCTCAAAAGGAAAATGAACAACAATTTGTTTTGAGCAAAATGAACAACAATTCTATTTTTTGAGCCTTTAAAGGACTTAATGTCTTCCTATTTCCTCAACGTTTTCCTGAAGATTGATGGAGTCTACTGTTGGCTTTTCCCTTTTCTTTCCTTTGATAAAATAGGTAAGAAAAATGACCCCTTTCAACAGTTCCTTGTTTTTCTGGAAGTGCCTTTATCTGAATCATAAAATGTATTAGATCAGTTTTCTTGCTTGCTTTCTTGCTTGATTTTGTTGTTTTACTATGACTTTGGCAAGAGTTTTATGGATTTTCAGTAACTGCAGAAGAGAGATGCTTGAATAAAGCCAAACACCCAAATTACTCTATATTTTATTAATACGTAAATACTTTGCTTATTCATGTTATCTTTCAAATTTTAGATATGTGTGTTTCAATCTATATAACTACAGAGGTTTGACAGCATGAAAGGAACCTAGAGGTAGCAGAGCATCTTCCGCAGAAAGGGGACTAAAGTATAGTGTTAAAAAGAGATGAAAAGAAACTAGACTTCGAGGATTAAGAAAGAATTGATAAAGAGATTGGAGCATGGTATGGGAGGTCCTTCTGTCTGTGTGTTGCTTTTCTTGGTTAATGAATAAAGAAACTGCCTTGGCTTATTGATAAGGCAGAACTAAGGTAGGTGGAAAAGACAGAACTGAATGCTGGGAGAAAGAAGGGCGGGGTCAGAGAGCCACCATGGAGCTGCCACCATATCATATCCTAATGATATAATGTTCTAACCATAATTAAGAACATCGCCGGTAGTGGTGGCGCACGCCGGTAGGATTTGCTGAAGGAGGCAGAGGCAGGAGGATCACGAGTTCGAGGCCAGCCTGGGCTACACAGGGGGCTGGAGAGATGGCTCAGTGGTTAAGAGCATTGCCTGCTCTTCCAAAGGTCCTGAGTTCAATTCCCGGCAACCACACGGTGGCTCACAACCGTCTGTAATGGGGTCTGGTGCCCCCTTCTGGTCTGCGGACATACACACAGACAGAATATTGTATGCTGTATACATAATAAATAAATAATTTTAAAAAAAAAATTAAGAACATCACTTAACCCTCATTAAAAAAGATTATTCTCAAAGGAGATGGTAATATACAAAGAAACCCACACCTGGGCAATGTTCAGTGACTGAGAAACCTTGATTACTCAGCCCCAAATGGGGTGTCTTTACTAAACTTTTACTCCAAAGGTTACTAAACTATATGGAATAGGAATTAGAGGTATTTGAGGCAGAGGTTGTGGATGATTGGAAGGGAGCAGTGTCTTCCCCACACAACAGGACTGATGGACATGTGAATTCACAGAGGGTAACAGCTTGTGTAAAACCTGAATAGTTACTAAGATCTCAGTACTAAGAAGGGGATGTGGACTTAAAGTCCCACTGCTAACCAAGACACTATTTGCAAATGATGACTGTTGGGAAAGATAAGAATTAGTTCTCTACAATAGCATGTCACTGGGTATATCAACCACACTCCAGGGCAGACCTCATGCTCAGAAGTTTCTGATCACTAAAATCTGGACTCCATCTCTGTGTGTGTGTGTGTGTGTGTGTGTGTCTGTGAGAGAGAGCTTTTTTGTTTACTTAATTTTGTTGTTATTTTTGTCTTATGGATCTTTTAAAGACATTTTTTTGTTTTGATTTTTAATTTTTGTTCTTTGAATTTTTATTGTTAGCAGTGTTGTTTTCTTTGGGTTTTGTTTTTAAGTGGGTAAACTGGAAAGAAAAAATATAAAGTTGAGTGTTTTGGGAGATTGGGAAGATTTGGTTGGAGTTGAGAGAAGGAAAAGAATACAATTAATATATATTACATAAAATTTCTTAAATAAAAGGGTTTTTAGCCAGGTGGTGGTGACACACACCTTTAATCTCAGCACTTGAGAGGCAGAAATAGGCAGATATCCACGGTCAAGGCAAGCCTGGTCTACAGAGTAAGGTCTAAGACAGCTATGGCAACACAGAGAGATCCTGTGTTAAAAAAATAATAATAAAATTAAAAAGAATTTAAGAAAATATAAAACATGGATAAAGATGAAGTTTATTATATTAACTTATATAAGCTGTACACAAAAAAGTAAATACCACAGAATTTCACACACATATAACACTTTAGACAGTCAAGATCATAAGAACTGAAAGTAAATTAGTGGTTGGTAGAGGGTGGGGGATTTTGTGGATGTTGAACAAAGCCCACAGAACTTCTGGGACAAAGAAAGAAGAAGGTCAGGAGATGTACATCAAGATAACTATCATTAATATTATGTTATGGTTTTTAAAATACTTCCAAAAATAGATTTTAAGTATTCTTACTACAAAGGAAGCTAGTAGGTATATTAAATAGCTTTATTTTAAAATATACACACCATAAACACATGCATTTATTTTTACTGTAACCTCTATAGAACTTCAGATTGTATGCCTTCTCTAATAGAGATAAGCAGTTTTAGAGCAACAAAATTTAGGGAAAAAATATTTCTGGATGCTGCAGAGTGCAAGTTTCTTAGAATATGAAAGGTCAGGGTACAAATTTTTACCAAATAATTTTTTATGACAGTCAGAGCATGACACAAGTTACTTGGTTCTCTCCTTCATAAAGAACCTACTCATTCCAAGGAGGACTGTGTTACCTGGGGATCATGGATCAAACCTGTAATATAGGGTATGTCAGAATTGTCAATTAATGCCAACTTTAGTGCCTCAACAATTATGAGCTTTTCTATGGGCCTTAGTGGTTTTAGAGCTCAGCTAGTTGCATTTATAGATGAGAGAGGCATTTAATTGCTGTCCTTAAGGATAAAAGTTGATGGTTTGCAAATACATGTTTTATAAACAGCCTCTAAGCAGATTCAAAAAATAACTCCATGGCAATTCTTCCACAATAATCTCTGAAAGGAATATCACATTGACATTCAAATATTAGATATAACCTTACATAACTGTGTGGTATGCATAAAATTTAATGTCATTTTTTAAAGATTTTATTATAAATTTTATATTTTACTTTTTTGTGTTTTGTCTATATGATATGTGTGTATTTCATGTGTGTGCTTTCCACCAAGGTCAAAAGATGATGTCAGATTCCCCCAGATTGGAGTTACAGGAAATATTACAGATGCCACACATAAATGCTAGGAACGAAGCCTGATTCCTCTGCAAGAGCAACAAGTGTGCTTACATTCTAGACCATCTCTCTAGCTCCTACATCACCATTTTAAACTCACACACTGGAGCAGCCTGACCATCAACTGCTACAACATTGAGGACAACACAACATTGAGGACTCAACACAACATTGTTGAGGCACTAAAGTTGGCATTAATTGACAATTCTGACATACCCTATGTTACAGGTTTGATCCATGATCCCCAGGTAACACAGTCCTCCTTGGAATGAGTAGGTTCTTTATGAAGGAGAGAACCAAGTAACTTGTGTCATGCTCTGACTGTCGTTTCCCTGGATCTTTCTTGGAAAATTGTCACTGAAAGACACGAAGAGAGACTTCCTAGCATGCAACAATATGCCAGTTCCTTCAAGCTACCATGACAGAACCACATTTGGTTGATTCTTAGTTCTTTCTCTGTGGAGGTCTGATGTCTGAAGGAAGGTAGTGTCTCGACCAAGGACAGAACAGAGGTAGCTTGAAGAAACTTCTCATGTACTTTGTAGCTGTAAAAAGGAAAATAAACTATTGTTTACATTTTAAAAAATGTTTTGTCAGATTTGTTTTAGTAAAATCCTCACTGAATCTAACAGCAGGCTGGCTCTTGTGCTAGCTTTTGATGGATGTGTCTATGTGTGCATGTGTTCAATGGCTTTGTATGTGTTTATGAGGAATCTGGGAAAGGCTGCTGTCCCAGTGACATTTTAATTGGGAAATAGCATCTAAATTTTATGAAGAACACACAGCAGAACATTTCTGTCATCTGTCTGAAGACATGATTTTCTATGAATGATAATCTTGAACAACCAAAAGATACTTTTTGGGAACAGCATAAAATACTGTGAAGATATAATTTGAAATTACCATATTGTTTGTGCTATGAATTTCAGTTTTCATCATTTATCTTTCCCTGCTCTCCGTGTTATTTAGAAGCTAAAGTTTCAATGATCCAATCAGCTTTTACCCTCTTTTCCGCAGCAGTATGATAAGTATGTTAGTAAAGGAGGTCACAAAACTCTGAAACCAGGCTATCTTAGGGCAGATGCTTCCAGGCTGAAGTTCATGAGGAAGGACATTGCTGTTTTCAGAGGAGTCAAAATAGCTGCATGAATAGCAATGATGTTTCTAATCACTGCCTACATATAAACTCTCAACAAAAACATATGACTTTGAAATTTAATAACTCTAAACTAACCATCTGCAAAGATTACATGTATATAGACGATAGTTAAGAAAGGATGTTTTCTTACTTCCTCTCAGTTTCTCCATGGCAGGGCAAATGACCTAGAGATTTCTAAATGGGTTGTATTCATCTCCAGCCATTTATAGTCTCCTGTATCCATTCTGGCTCTCCTCTGAAGACTATCTTCTACCCACCTATTAAGATTTAGTTCACAGTATCCCTTTCCAGGAAAGCTCTATTTAACTTTTCTGCGTATCTCCTATGAGACAAACACTAACAATATTTAAGTGTTATCCCTTGGCCACCTAGTAGGAGAGTATAACACCCTACAGTCTGTTGATTTATTTAGGTATCTACATATGACCCATCTGGACTCCAGCCCAAATATACATCTTGCAACTAAACCATGAGATCATTTGCTACAGAAATGATATCAGTGTTTGTACTTTACCATCTAGTCTCAGGACAATATCTAAAACCTGAAAAATAGTGACTAGTGTCTCCTGAATGGCTAATGGGGAGAGAAAGTTAATGGAAGCACACTCAGCACACAAAGAATTCTGCTACATTTCCTCTATTCTTCTAGGCATCCTTAAAAACTAATGCTGAGTAAAGAGGATTCTTAGAAGTGACACAGATATCACATCATTCACCTCATGAGCAAAGTGATTGAGCTGACAGCTGGCCCAGAAAGAAAGTTACACAAGTATTTTTGCTTTTTTTCTTTTTCTTCAAGGAGAATGACTTGCAATCTACAAAAGGTAAAAATGATGAAGAGGCAAATGTAAGAAGACAGCAAGGAAGGACTGAAATTCTTTAAATGAATCCAAACCTTTAGGCTTAGTGATTTCATCCTACAAAATTAAAATAAGTTCCAGGTGTGACTACAGAACTTAACCTACAGCCTCTGACAAAGGCTTGCTAGAAAAACAGAAGTTGAACTATGTCCTTTAGTTTAAAATGACAGAAAAATACAAAATATGGGAAATGCACGGAAATGAGTATGACCTTGTCGTGGATGGAATTCCAGCAAATGTTTTTAAAGGTTATTGTTGTAGCAGTAGGAATAGTAAGTGACGCTCACTACTGGAAATGGCTCACCTACGATAAATCATTACTCAATGCTTTCTCTTATCCTTTATTAAAAACATGATTATTATGTAAATGAATATGAAATGTGTAGTTGATGCTGAAATTTTGACTTTCAGAATAATTGTTTTAATCAACCTTCTAGCAGCTCCTTGCTGATAAAATGGCATGACTTATCCTGGAGATCATCAATATTTGACCTGGACCCTGTTTACTTAAGCACATTTATAAATGGCAGAGGAAAATGTATAGCTCAATATAATCAATAAAAAAATTCAAAAAATAAAAAATAAATGGTCATGTAGCCTTATTCTGAAGAATTATCCATTTGAATAGATACCTAATCAAAAATTTTAGAATCATATGCTACTGTGACAGTCAGATTTGAAAAGAAAAAGTGTCCACCTCACAGTGGGTAAGATGTCTTATGGAGGTGTTTCCTATGAGAACTTTCAACATTATTTTAGAAGGTAGATCTCTCCACTTATCCTTTCAAAAAATAGCTGTTACCCAGTGTCTAAGCTATAAACAAAATTAGGACAATATAAGTGAAGTTTCTCCTTGCCTTATCCTGTCCTGTGGCTATTTTAAGATTCAGTTTTAAGATTTAACCCTCTTGAAAACTATCCACTAAAGATTTATGCTTATTTCTGTAGATTAATATTGCTCTCATTCTTCATAAGAGAAATTTCTTTTTGGAGTAAGTGGTAGTTAATACAGAGACTCACAACTGTTCAATGTACAGAGAATACTTGACAGTGAAATACTTAGCTCTAAATTAGACATCTATATCATTCTGTCCAAATCTCATGTTAGAAGAGTACAGAACAATATAATCACCACAGGTTGAAAGGAATTATATGAGGCACTGCCTTTTGCACATGGCATGACCATTGCATCTATGATTTTATTGCAGCCATGGTTGCTACTTCCACAAGACCTATATAAGAATACAACTATCATCAATTCATCATGAATGACAAAGGCGCTTATGAGGATCCATGTACCTAGTTCTCACACAAGCAGCAATATGACATCTCTCTCAAACAGGTTTCATTCCATGACTACAGATTATCTCAGTGGATATATTACATTGTTCTAGAATCCCCAATATCCTGAGATATGTGTTGTAACTTTGGCTTTACATTCACAGCTTCAAACAATGGCCTCTCACAGCCTTTTTGCAGAGACTTCAAAACAGTGTCACACTTCCTAGACTGGCTCTCTAAAATCATGGATTAAGACATCACAATACCTTTATTATAGCATTATCATGCCTTCAAAACAAGTACTGTGTGAACAGCAATGCCAAATTCTGCTTTTAATTAAATATATATTCTGATGCACTTTGACTCCAGTAGTATTAGTTTCACTGTGCTGTCCATGGAAAAACATTCTTTCTAGGTAGCTGTTTTTGTGGAGTAGGAATTTGCTTCATATGTATTCTCAGGGTGAATTTTTCTCTGTTCACATTAGTTTGTATCTTTACAGATTAGGTCCTTGGTTGGAATGAGCCTTACTGTCAATGTATCTTTCCAGTTCCTCATTAAGGAGCACACATTTCTCTTCAATTGTTTATCCCACACAATTGAAGCTGCTTTATTTTCCAAACTTTCCTTGTCAGACGTTTTCAAAGTTCTAACTCACCTTTTTCTCAGCCAAATTAATTAGGCTTTTATCTTTAAATTCAACCTCACTCACGTTCTCAGGACATAGGCAAAATGAAGCCATATCCTGCCACAAATATCACACAAATAATTAGTCATTAGTCTATTCCTGATGGATTCTTTACTCCTTTAATAACTGTCGTGAGCCAGACACCCTCCGGACAGCATTCTTCTTTTCCAAGCTTTTATCAGAATGGTCCATCAAATACATTTTAAAAATGAAGGTGTTATAGGATATTTGTGCACTATATGCAAGTATATTGCTCTGATTGGCGTAATAAAAATCAGAATGGCCAATAGCTAGACAGGAGGTATAGGAAGATAAACCAGGGAGAGAAGGAAAGAGGAGGAAAATCTAGGCACACCAGAGATGCCAGGAGACACGGAGAGAAAACAGAAGGTGCAATATGAAAGAGAGGTAATACAGTGCCATGTGCCATCACCATGTGCTAAGCTGAGCCAAGAGCAGCTCATGTCACCATGGGTAGCTGACGCGGCAGTTTAAGGTTTGTCTTACTGCATCAGAGAATGCTATAGGTAATTAGTAAAGCCTGATTCAGACACAGAAAACCTCTAAAAAGATACAGGATGTTTAAAATGTGCTTAAATACCAACATAAACTATTTGAGACTAGTATACTCTTTTATTTTTAATAAAATAATTCAGTAATCTACTCTTTTATACTATCAATTCTATACTATATTCCTCCTTTCCCTTCATAAATACATCTCTGAATTTAACCTCCTTTACTCAGTTTTTCCTGACCATAGTCAATAACAACTTGTAGCCAATCCCCAGAAATGATGACAAACAGTTATGATGTCCAAACTTGACAAGCCAGAAGCAAACAAACAAAAGTATAAAGGCGGCAACAAAACTTTAGCAAGACAAGTTAGGGTCTTCAAATTCCTCCTTCACAAAAGGTCTGACAGATATTCTAGGCCTGTAGGCCTACAGCTAGGCAGGAGTTATAGTCAGATAAACTAGGGAGAGAAGGAAAGAGAAGGAGATTCTAGGTACACAAGAGTATCCAGGAGATGCTGAGAGGAGCCAAAATGTACACGATGGAACAGAGGTAATGCCATGTGATAGAACATCGATTAATATAAATGGGTTAATTTAAGTTTTAAGGGCTATTTTGGAAAAAAAAAACCTAAGCTATAGGTTGAATTTTCATAATTAGATTAGAGTCTTCATGTCATTATTTGGGAGCTGGCTAGTTGAATAAAAATGACTTGTTATAGTAAGAGTATGGTGATATTTTGTTTGTGATCTAATTTGATGTTGGATTCCCTTCTGTATGCTGTGAATATCGTTGGTTAATAAAGGAACTGCTTTTAGCCTATAGCAGAGCTATAGGAGAACAGAGCTAGGTGGAGAAAATTAAACTGAATGCTGGGAGAAAGGAGGGGGAGTCAGAGAGAAACCACATAGCCCCCACCAGAGACAGATGCTGGAACATTAGCCAGTAAGCCACAGCCATATGACGATACACAGATGAATGGAAATGGGTTAATAATATGTGGGAGTTAGCCAGTGAGACGCTAGAGCTAATGGGCCAAGCAGTGATTTGATTGATACAGTTTCTGTGTGATCATTTTGGGGCCAAGCAGCCGGGACCAACAAGCGACCCTCTCTCCAACATTAATTTTGCCTAGAGATTAGAGTATGAAGTTAAACCACTAGTTTAATGCCAGGCACTGGTGGCACACAGTTTTAATTCTAGCACTCTGGAGGCAGAGTAGAAGGATCTCTGTTAGTTCAAGGCCACCTTGGGCTACACGAGATTGAGCCAGTCTTAAAGAGAAACAGAGCTCATATCTTTGATCCCAGCACTTGGGGTCACAACCTTTAATCTCATCAGTAGGGAGGTGAAGACAGGAGCGATATGGCTGGGCAGAGAGAGGAATATAAGGCAGGAGTAAATGGGAGCTCAAGGTACTCAGTCTGAGAATTTTATCCTGAGGATTCACAAAGACAGGATCTTGTCCCCTTAGTCTGAGGATTTGATAGAAGTAAGAACTCTAGTGGCTGGCTTTTCTGCATTACTGATCTTTTAAGCTTTTATCCCCTACTATCTGACTCCAAGTTTTTATTATTAAGACCAATTAGAATTTGTACAACAGTAAGGGATTTTATAAATAAATTTTTTTGTTTTTAATATATTATTTGTGTTTGTGTGGTATATATATGCATTTAGATGTGTGTGTGTGTGTGTGTGTGTCTTTGTGTGAACGTGTGTACTCATTCCATAGAACACATATGTTAGTCAGAGGATAATTTTCAAAAGTTGGAAAAGTTGCCTCTTTCCACTTTGGTGAGATAGGGTCTGCTTGTTCTCCTCCATGCTACCTATTCAGATTAGCTGATACTTGAACTACCTATCTGTTGTCTTAGTGTTCAACATATTGGAATTGCAGACCACCTTAATACTATTCTAATTTGTGAATAGACATTATGACCAAATCTTCTTATAAAATTTAATTTAATTCTGAACTTGTTTACAGTTTCAGAGTATGAGCTCATGACTACCATGGTGGGGAGTAAATAAGTAGGCATCCTAGGGACTGTATTGGTAGCTAAGAGCTTAACTCTTATCCATAAGTTTGGGAGAGAAAGAATGGGGCTCTGGCATGGACTTTTGAAACCTGAAAGCCTACTCAGGGGACACATTCTCCAAAAAAGCCACACCTTCTAATCTTTTGTAAACAGTCCACCTCCTAGGAGCAAAATGTTCAAATATATGAACCAATAGGGCCCATTATCATTTAAACCACCATAAAGATGAATACCACTTATCCCATTTTTTTTTTTTACATGGACTACAGGAATCAAACCAAATCACTAGTCTTTTACCTTGTGAACCAGCTTACCACCCAATGAATTTTCTAAAACAAAATTCAACTCTTCTAACAAACATGTTTTGGTTTATCATAGCAAAGGCCCTAGTTCCTGGTATTGATGCCTATCTTAATTACAGTTCTAATTTTGTGATAAACTTCCCTAACAAAACCTCTTAAGAAAGATGGGTTTGTTCTAGCTCACAACTCAATAATATAGTCCATCTCGGTGAGGAATCAAGGGAACAGGAGTTTGAAACAGGTGTACTCTTCATATCAACAGTCATGAAGAGAAAGCAAAGAATGCATGTTGTTGATCATCTTTTTTCCACTTATACATTTGTGGATCCCTTTTAGAGAATCATACTAACCACAGTGATTGAGGTTTCTCATTTCATTTATCACAGTCACAATAATAACCCATAGATATGACCAGAGACACATTTCCTAGGTAATAATACATCTGATTGAAATTAGTTGACACAATCACACATTGAGGTTATAAATAAAAGAGAGCATATTGTAAATGTAAGTAATTAGTAGAAGAATCTTAGATAAATATGGTGGTTTGAATGAGATCTCCTCAATACAACTTAAGCATATGGATGTTTAGTCCTAAGATTGATGGTTGTTTAGGGATTATTGGAGATGTGACCTTAGTAAAAGAAGTATATCACTGGTTTGTGGCTTCAAGATTTTTTTAGAGCCCGTGGGCCCCAACATAAAAAACTATTTTCCCTAACTGGACTGATACGGAGCTGCAAGAAATAACCAGACACAGCTTACACCATCATCATGGAAGGGCATCTCAGGGTTCTCTCTCCTGAAGATCTACCTGTGTTTATTATCCAACATCTCTGAATCTACATTTATAACAAAAGAGAAGGAGTAGCACATCTCTGCTATTGTTGAGCTTAGTGACAGGCTGTCTGCAGGTCTACGTGACCACCTCAGGTGGGCCTACGGCTTCAGAGCCTGGCTGCCACACCATACAGAAATATGGGCCTACAAAGATTTCAAAAGTTTTGCTCTCTCTGCTTCCTGTTTTTGTATCGATATGTGATTTCTCAGCTCCTCCCCCAGTGATATACTTGTATGCTTGTTGCCATGTTCCTCCCATGATGGACATGGATACAAACAGTGTGAAACTGTA
Organism: Chionomys nivalis; assembly: GCF_950005125.1. Taxonomy (NCBI): domain Eukaryota; kingdom Metazoa; phylum Chordata; class Mammalia; order Rodentia; family Cricetidae; genus Chionomys; species Chionomys nivalis. The sequence continues at coordinate 41,829,127 of NC_080101.1, read as the reverse complement.
AGCATCAAATAAATTGTTTTGTCCATAAGTGTCTTTTGTAATGATATTTTGCTATAAAAATAGAAACGTGACTAATAAATAAACTTTGAAAAAAGAGGTTTTGAATTAGCAGGGACAAATGACCCCTCAGCTGTCTCCAACTCTTATCTAAATCCAGAGTTGAAGCTGGCTTCTAGTACACGTGCTCAAGAGTGTCATTAGCAATGGCTGACATTTTCAATTTTACTTGAACATGTTCTGTAATTATCAAATATTTAATGTTTCTAAATCTATTCAGTTAATTATGATAGATCTATAATCATCTCATAGTTACATTTAAACAATGTCAAATTAAATGTTACTAAGGGTTTATGTCAGAGATTAATGAACAAAAAACACTCCAGAGAGGTCTCAGAAGGCCTGCCAGAGCAGGTGATAGCATGTCATTGCTCTACAAGTGTCCTGGCAAAGAAAATAGCAAACCTATATCTAATGCTCAGATCAGAGAATTAAGATACAAATTCAATTTTCCAAGTCTGAAGTAGTAAAATCAACAATGTAAAGTAGAATGGTCAATGTCAAGCTGAGAAGTCAGTCACAGGCCATAGTGGAATCTATCTTTACTCAGTTAATGGTCATTGTCCTTGTAAGGCAATGTTATTAATAGCAACACATATTTAGAATTATCTCATTTTTTTATAACCACTAAAATGTGTTTGGGATATGTGGTAGTTTGATAGTAATTACCTCCGTAAACTCATAGAAAGTTCCACTATTAGGAAGTATGGCTTTGTTGGAGTAAGGCATGGCATGGCTGGAAGAGTGTGTCTCTGTGGAGGTGGGCTTTGAGGTTTCATATATGCTCAAGTCACAACCAAATTCTCAGCCCAGTTCCTACTGCCTTTGGATCAAGATGTAATTCTCAGCTCCTTCTCCATCACCATGTATGCCTGTACACCACCATGATCTACAATGACAATTGAGGGCTAATCCTCTGAAAATGTTAGCCACCCCACTGAAAATTTTCCTTTCTAAGAGTGGCCATGGTAATGGTATCTGTTCACAATAACAGAAACACTAAGATAGGGACTAAGCTATTGATGTGATAGGTATGACCTTGTTTTATTTGAAGAAATATGTACCTTGAGGCTATGGAAGAGAAAAGCAGTTGAACTCTTTAAATGCCGTTCAATGGACCATATTAGTAGGAACATTGAAGAAAGTGGTGTTGAGTGTGATTTGATAAACTGTGAAGGCCTAGCTCAAGAAGTTTCTGAGGATAAGGATAGCAATATGTGGCTTATGATCATTCTTCTGATATTTTGGTGAAGAATATGGCTACCTTTTGCCCTAGTCTGAAGAATCTGTCTGAGACTAAAACGAAGAGTTTTTAATTAATTACAATGGCAGAGGAAATCTCTAAACAGTCTAGTATAGACTCGGTTGTGTGGTTACTACTGTTAATTCTAATGAAAATTTAAAATGAAAAGGAGCAAGCTAAGTAGGAAAATAGGCAAAATATAAAATTTGAGGAGAAAAGGAGCACTAGGAAGTGGAATGGAGCCAAACCCTCTGTTCAAGGAGATAAACAAATTAAGAAATGGGAGGTCGTAGTGGTAAACATCTTTAATCCCAACACTTGGGAAGATCTGTCAGTTTGAGGACAGTCTAACCTACAAAGCAAATTCTAGGATAGCTAGAGCTGTTACACAGAGAAGCACTGTCTTGATAAATAAAACAAAACAATCAAACAAAACCCCCACAAATAAAGAGATGTATTAAATGGAGTGGTGACATCAGAGCAATATTCCACTCAGTTTTCAGCTTGTTAAAAGGAATGTGTGGTAGTGCAGGCCTTTAATCCTAGCCCTTAGAAGGCAGAGGATGGTTGAACTTTGAGTTTGAGGCCAGACAAGCCTACAGATCAAGTTCCAGAACAACGAGGTTTAGGCAGTGAAGGTAACCATCAAAAACAGAAAGTTGGTGAAGATGCAATTGAGTGAGGGAGCTATGTTCCAGTCCCAGTAAGCAGCAGAACTTGGCAACATTGGCAACATGGCTCTGGTTTTAAACATAGAAGAAAAGGAAAGAGAATATTACTCTACAGCAAATGAAAGACACTTAGACCAGACATGTATCAGGATGGCCTAGAAAGGCCATTGTGCAGAGCTGTAGAGGTGAAGTCTGGACTGATTTGGAGACCCTAAGATGTTGGAGAGGCCAAACACAGACTCCCTACATATATGTGACAGTTGTACAATACGATCTCCTTGTGGGACTCCCTAAAAAGTGGGAGCAAGAAGGGCTGTCCCCAATGCTTTGGCTGGCTCTTGGTAACCCATTCCTCATACTGGTTTGCCTTGACAGCCTTAATACAAGGGGAGGTAACATCACAACTTAGTCCTACCACAACTTGATATACCATGATTTGTTGATAACATGTGAGGCCTGCCCCTTTCTGAACAGAAACAGAGGAGTGGTTGGGGAATGGAGGAAAGGTGGGGAGAGAGAGGTGGAGAGCAGGTAAGAGAAACTGCAGTTGGATGTAAAATAAAAGAAAAACTGCTCATTTAGTGCACTACAAAACTTAGCACAATAGATCATTTTAATATTTATGTAATAGCAGGACGTTAGAATTGTAAGACTTTAAGACAATTCTGAAGCCATTTCTGACAACTCCGAATCCTCTCAGCCTCAGTACCATAGTGCTTCCCCTCCTCCCCTGGGAACCATGGACCTAACAGCTACACATGCAGGTACTCAGTTCCTGAACAATTACCCATATACGTATGTTTTGATTCAGTCCCTTGGGAATGGTGTCAAAATGACCTCTTACCTCATCTGATCTGGCAACAGCTCTCCAGCCAATTATTGATAATAGCCCTTTTGAATAAGCCAATCACAACCCCCCTTACGTCTGTGGCCTTCTCCTTTAAAAGTAGCCTGTGCCAGCTATTTGTGGTCTCTTGGCTTCCCGAGTGCTGAGGGACCCTGTCATGACAGAATTAATAAAATCCTCATGCTTTTGCATGGGCTGTGGTGTGTGAGGTGGTCTCTGGGGGCGACTCCTCCTCGGTGTTTGGACACTAGAGTCCAACAGAATAATCAACTTTTCAGTTGTGTCTATTGCTATAAACAGTTTATAACACTTGCTCATTATTCACTTTGTCTCAACTTTTATAAATGTGAATCAAGAGGAGAATCATGCAGTATTTCTTTTACTATGATTAGCTTCATTCACTTTGCAAAATATGCTTAAGTTTTATCCATATGGCCATCTATGTTAAAATAAAATTTATTTTACTTTAAGGAAGAATATTTCAATTTATGTAAACACATCTTTATCTGTTCATTTATTGGCCACTCTTTAGTTGTCTCTAACACTTGGCTAATGTGAAAAGTGCTATAGAGGTTTTGTGGTTTCTTTGAGATCTTGAGTTCATCAATTATAGATAACTGACTCTTGTTTGAAATGTTTTGAAGTAATATTTGAAGAATTTCTGCACTATTTTCCACCATTGGTAAATCCCTTTGTATTTCTATTAATACTATAGCAATTTTCTAGTTCTCACATTTTCACTATTTTTTGTCTATTCAACTTTTTTTATTACATATTTTTGCTTGTTTGGTTGACTTTGACACTAGCATAAGGCAACTAGTGAAGGGTGACTTATTTTATTTTTGATTCACTCTTCCCTGTTAACTAGTGATGTTGAACATCTGTTCATGAACCTGTTGGTCATTTACATTTTTGTCTTTTCAATAGCATTTGTTTGTATTGTCAGAAAAGACTTTTAAGTTTTTACTTATTATTTGAAAATTTTATGCTTGTATGCAATCATGATAATATGCATTAATTCCCCCCTGACATCCAGAACAGATTTTCCTACAAGTTCAGGTCCTCTTTATCATTATTAATAGTAATAGTTATAGTAGTAGTAATGTTTTGCAAGGTTTTTTTATTTACTTTCCTGAAAATACACTTATTAAAAATTTATTTCTATCTCATATAATACATCCTGATTGCAGCCTCTGCTTCCTCATCTTTTTTTTCCAGATCTACTGCTCCTCCATTTTTCTTCAGAAATGAATAGGCTTCCTAAATAATATCAATCAAACACGGCATAATAAAATATAATAAGACTAGGCATGTACTCTCATATAAAGACTGGACAAGGCATATGGAACCTGAGCTGGCCATCTTCTATAACCACAATAGGTACCCAATGGTAGGACTGAAACATCTGCCAAGACACTAAACCTGTTACCCACAACCCATCCTGCCTTCAAGGTGCTCAAGGATAATGGTAGCTCAAAGATCATGAGAGTGGCCAACCAATGACTTATCTAACTTGAGACCCAGTAAACAAAAGGAGGCCCATGCCCAATATGGCAAAGATGATCAGGACCCAGAAGCTAGATGACTCAGAGACCAAAGGTAGAACCCAACTAACCAGAAAAAAAAAAAATGATTCCTAATAATATTCATAGAATTGGTGCCTAGCCAAGTCATCATCAGAAAGACTTTTTCCAGTAGTTCATGGGAACAGATACAGAGACCAATAGACAAACATTACAAAAAGATCAGGGAACCTTAAAGAAGATGAACAGGAAGGATTGTAGGAGCCAAAAGGTCCCAAAACACCAGAAGAACACAGCCTTGTCTTCAGACTATGCTGACTAGGACTACATTAAGAGAGTTACATTTTCAACTAGAATGCAATAAAGGCTTTAGATGGAGAATCAAGGAACTTGAGAACAAGTTATTAAAGGTTAATTTCCTTACCTAGAAATTGAAGTTATGAGTTACACCTACCTCTCAAAATTGAAGTATATTTAAAATCGTTAATAATTCAAAAACATTTAGAACAACCTCTGGCATTTTGAAAATATGAAATACACATGATACTATTATAAGTTAGAAAATTATATTATTTAAGTTTGTAATATGAAGTGAATAAAATTTATATTAAAAAATTCATAAAATACTAAAAGAGAAAAGAAACCAGATTACTAGGAGGCAAAGACACAGCAATCAATATACTGTACCAAAGAAGACTGAAAAATAAATTTATGAAAGAGTTGATTTTTATAGTAATTTTATTTTCTTTAGACTTTTCTGATAAATATTCCTTTTGGTCTGAGAGATACATAGTTGAATTCTGCATGAAACCGAATAGTTTTTCAGAAGTTAGGGCTACATTAGTTATTTTTGCCTGATGAAAGTGTGAAAACAAAACACCCTTTTTTCTGCTAAAATAGTATCTGCTTTCAGCCCTGGGGACTGAAAATACTATGAAATTAAAATTTCAAATGTAGGAAGGAAATTCTATAATATTTTTTAATTCTTGTCCCAAAATATTCAAAGTTATTTTTGCTCAAAAATCTGGAACTGAACATGTACTCAATGATTTATTTCATCTCTGACTACAAGGATTTTAAGGTATATTTAAAATATTTTCCTTTCTTTAGTAAGAGTTGATAAACTGATCAAATGTAAAAGTCAAATAATTTAAAGATATTAAACTCTAAAATAATAATGAAATAATAAATTCTATTTAGTTTAAACCTGTATACCCATGTTAGCAGTATTTTTGGGTGACAATGGACATGGTAGACCTTATGGGAACATTCAAGAAAAATCATGTAATCATGTAAAATTCTGGTGTCAAATTGTTTTACCGAGAACAAGAGCATTAGGGTTATAATGAATTCATAGAACATGTGGAGCAGGATATTAAAGCTTTGTTGATGGTAGCTGAGGAATGTCAGATAATATCATTCCCTTGGTGATTATGAGAAATTGCCAGCAGTGGCCATTTGGGTCTTCATATTAGAGGCTGCTGAAAAGAGCACTGAAGAGTTGTGCTAATGTGGTTTCACTTGCTCTACTTTTCTATTTCCATATTTAAGCATCTTAAATTTTGGTGGAACATGAATTTAGATACATCTTGCATTTGATTAGATCACATTATGGGGGGTTATGCATTTTAATTCAAGTTTGGCTCTGTGAACCTTACCATCTGTCTGGAGTTGTCATTCCATTTATATTTAATTTTAATTTGCTCCATTATATTTTTTGACTAAAAGTTGTTTTATTTTTGGCAACTTCCCTACCTACTGTCTTGTCTATCTTCCATACATTTTCCACATACTTGTAGAGAAGACCTCTTAAGTACAAACTTAATCCCAGTAATTCTACTAGACAGTCATTATCTTGGAAAGTACGCATTATTTAACTAGACCCGTACTATCCTGTATTGTCACCATTCCTCAAACAAATCTTTGTAATTTTCTCTTTGTCATACCATGTTTCTCAATAGTCTTTTTTTTCTTTTTTCTTCCAGCTGTTTGTCACTTTTGTCTCTGGATCCCTGTTGCCTTTGCTCTTCTGGCTGACTAGAACCATTTATCTCACAGCCAGATCAAGGAGCCCTGAAGACACCTTTGTTCTTGTTTACTTGTCATTTTCTCCAGAAGGATTTCACACAAAACCATGTCTTTCCCCTACACAATGAACTCTTTCTTTCCTATTCTTGCATGTAGAAAATTACTCAGGAACACTGAACATTTAGTTTGTTCTTTGTCAGACTTGTGGCCCCAGAAAGATGCAGAGACTATTGCATCTGTCACTAAGTTCTTCACATCATATCCAGGGCCCAGATTGATAGGCGTGACTTGACTCAATAAGTCTTTAATAGCCATCTGGCAAAATGAACAAGAAATTAGCCTGAATAGCTCATATGAATATTATTTATCATTATTATTTTTGTTTTATATAGGATGAGGACAGTTATTTGATTTCTGTGTTTTTGTGACTATAATTGTGTGTGAATGGAGCCCACCAAGGCCTGCTGGACTGGGACTGAATAAGCATGGGTTGAAACTGGACTCTCTGAACATGGCGGACAATGAAGGCTGATGAGAAGCCAAGGACAATGGCACTAGGTTTCGATCCTAATACATGAACTGACTTTGTGGGAGCTTAGCCTGTTTGGATGCTCACCTTCCTAGACCTAGATAGAAGTGGAAGGACCTTGGTCTTCCCGCAGGGCAGGGAATTTGGACTGCTCTTCAGTATCGAGAGGGAGGGGGAATGGAGTGGGGGGAGGAGAAGAGGAGTGGGGATAGGGGAAGGGGAGTGGGGGGAGGGGCAATATGTGGGAGGAGGGGGAGGGAAATGGGAAATGGGGAGCAAGTGGAAATTTTAATTAAAAAAGAATAAAAATAAATAAATAAAAAATGTGTGTGAATGAGTGTATGAGTGTGTGTATGTGTGTGTCTGTGTGTCTGTGTGTATTCATAAGCATGGATAAAACTTGCTTACTTGTGCTCAACTATATTCATAGTAGCATTGTTTGTCATAGCCAGAACCTGTAAACAATCTAAATGCCCCTTGACCAAATAATGGATAAGGAAATGTGGTACATGTACACAATGGAGTACTACCGAGCAGAAAAAAAATAACGACATCTTGAAGTTTGCAGCCAAATGGATGGAGCTAGAAAACATCATTTTGAGTGAGGTAACCAAGACTCAGAAAGACAATTGTCACATGTAATCACTCATAAGTGATATTTGAACATAAAGCAACGAAAACCAGCCTACAAATCACAATCCCAGAGAATCTAGACAACAATGAGGACCCTAAGAGTGACAGAGATCAAATCTATAAGGGAAGTAGAAAAAGACAATATCTTCTGAGTGAATGGGGAGCCGGGGACCATGGGAGAGGGTTGAAGGTAATTGGAGAGGCAAGGACGGGAGTAAGGAAAAATGTAGAGCTCAATAAAAATCAATAAAATTAAAATAAATTAAAATGCTTACTTTTTATAATGTGACTTGTATGCATTTGGAGGGGGGGATGACCATTTAGAATAAAACCCAAATAACAAGTAAGAGAAACCATCTTCTGAGTTGATGCTCAGGATTGTCCAATAGACTCCCAAAACATGATAGGCTATTGATATTGCCCTTGGATGCAGCCCAGAGGCAGAAGGTAAGTCCCTTTTGCTGAATACATGTACTTCAGATAAAGGGCCCACAAGTGCCTTAGCTGGAAATGACCTGAAAGTCTTCTACCTGAGGACGAGGTTTGTGGTACCAGAATGTACAATGCAAACTTCCAAAGGAGGGAAGCAACCAACTGTACTACCCTGTGATGCCTGTGAACCATAACAGAAGCATGATCTGAGAGTCCTGATAATGCGACGGTGGCATACATACCCTGTCCGTAACCAACAACTCTCTAATTGGACTGAAGACCTCCTCAACAAGAAGAAAATAATGGCTAGTCCTCCAAGAACCCAGAGCTAGTGAAGTCATGGGTCTTTGAGGAAAACCTCTAGTCACTGAATTTTTTAAAACAAGCATAATTCCTAATTTCATGGTGGTTAATGGTCCATATACCCTCAGATAAGTATGGTACTCCCCTCTTGTCAGGGAAACTTCTCTTGGAAACAGATGAAAGCAATTACAGAAAACTGTAACCAATCAAAACCTAGAGTTGCGCAGCCCAGTCCCAACTAATACTTCCCCACATCTAAGACTCAGGAACCGTTGAGGAGTAGGAAGCAAAAAGATCGTAAGAGCCAGAGGAAAAAATAGTTTGTTGTGAGTTTGTCTCATCATAAAGTCTAACCCAAATCACTGCCTTAATATGAGCTGAAGGAGATTGACAAGAGACATACTAACATGGATGGGAGTAAGACCCAGGAGACCAAACCCTACACAAACATTTATAGACAACTAAGAAATGCTAAGAGAAGGTAAAAGAATCTTCCTCTAGGAAGAGATGACTTTGTTATCCAATACTGAATGGTCAGCCCTGCAAACATACATCTTAAATATGCAGATTTAAAAAAATATCTGTAACTCAAGTCCAAATGACGTGATCTATTTTATTCTCAGGTATAGCTTCTGACAACTTATGCATTTTGCATACTAAAGAATGATAAATGCAAAATACAGTTATCTTAAATCAGAAGATATTCTTCATATTCATCTTAAAATGATTGTTTTGAGTTTCAATATATCATGATAGTTTTCCATTGAATATAAAATAGTTATAGATATTTAAAAATATCAAGTAGAACCTAATTGTACAAATTCTACAAAACTGCAGAATGGTAAGACTTAAGTACTATGCCTTTTAAAATACCTTTAGGAATAAAAAATTTACTCAACACAATTCGGTGACTGTTAAGGTCATAATTAGAAATTCAGCTCCATCCAGTCTTTTGGGATTATCCCAATTAAACTTTGCTGACATTGCATAATGACAGCTGACAACTCTTTGTCCAAGTAGAAAAAAATGAATGTTGCTTACTCATGGTCCCAAATAAAAGAATATCTCTGAAATCTACATTCATTCAAGGATCTCACATGCAGTAATATTGCAACAGGAAGAAGCAGATTTTCTAGATAACCTAGTTAATTTTATTACCAGCATTATAGCACGTTACCATTCCATATTTTACTTGCAGGAAAATATATTAGTCATTGAAATGCTTACACAGTTAAAAAGTACTTATTCATTTTGTAATTTGTAATATGTTCTGTGCTCAGAACTGGGAATAAAGTGACGAATAAAACAACAAAAGGAAGGTTGAGTATAGATTGTACAGAAGGCTATGATGCTGCAGAGGAATAGTGAACTGTGGTACAGCAAGGGGAACTCAGGTGGGGATGGGCTCTGATAACTTTAAATTATATCAAACAAAGAATCAAAGAAAACATATTTTAAGCATAGGAAATGGTGAGCATAAGATTTCTGGTTGGCTTGTTACAATTGCAGAAAAAAAGAAGATTCCTGGGGCTGCAAAATTGTGACATAGACTCTTGTAAATGTCATACTATGGGCTAGGGGTGTGTGTATTCCACTTTAAAACAAGACAGTTCCTTGTTAAATAAGGCTGGTTATTTTGATAGAAACCCATTCTTCAGCAATCAAGGTGGTCCAGCTAGTAAAGGTACTTGCTACCAAGCCTGAGGTTTGAGTTTGATACCCAGCACCCACACAGTGGAAGGAAAGAAGCAACATCACAAGCTGTCTTCTGACCTCAATATTTGCACGGCAGTGAGTAACACACACACACACACACACACACACACACACACAGAGGGGGGGACACGCCCATAATTAATAAATGCAATTCAGAAAACATTCTTGTTGTTGCACGGAAAATGGATAGCAGGAGAGTACAAATTGATGTATGCAAACCATACAAACCTTCTTCAGTCTGCAATGAGACAGTAGAGAAGAATCAAACACATATACACAGAATTGATAAGACTTCTTTATTCAAGGATTGGCTTCGAGGGGTAAGGAAAAGATTACATAATTTAAGCAATGCTTTGGTTGCAATAGATACCCTAGGGGAAAACGAATAACAGGTTCCAGATACAGGAAAGTTCAAAAGATAGAGGATAGAGATGTCAAGATTAAGAGGTGTGCACACCTAAAGCAACTTGCTGATTCAAAGAAAGACGTGCATGCTGTGCAGGATAATTATCAGACAAAATGATGAGGACTGCACAGGAGTGCAAATCAGATCCCTTGCCAACAGGTGGTGACTGTGTGAGCTGGGTCATTTATTGTGTGATGCTGAGAGATTTAAATGCAGAGCCTTAGGAACCTAATCTGCCTCGGCAGGACAGAATTCAGAGACTGTTGGGTTGTGGCATCCCCTCTGCTGGCTGGGCAGACCATCTGAGGTCTTACTCTCAAGTCATTGTTGAAAATATTTCTTTAACTCACTTACTTGTTGCTTTAAAAATAAAACCATTTTCTTTGCTGGGCTATTCCCAAAGACACCCACTGACTTTTTGAAGTCATAGGCCTTCAGGAGTGTGTTTTAAAAGGAGCATCTGCTTCCTTTCCCACTAAATTCTATTGTGAAGAAGTGAGAAAGAGGGATCACTTAGTCACCAACAAGAGACTGTAAATAATTCACATAACGATTAGGGAAAATATATACATATTATTCAAATCATATGCCCATATCACTTGTTAATTTTAAGAAAAGAAAAATAAGCTTTGTTGTGTAGTCAAGGGTGGAATTTGAAAAACTTATCCTCTCAACATTAGACTGCTTACAATCCTAATGAGAAAGTCGGATTCATGACAAAAAAATACCTTTTTTTTTTCTTTCTTTTTTGTGAGCCAAGAATTTAAATTTTCAGTTGAGTTTTTTTCCTCTTTCCTCCTACTAGCCATGAAACAATATGTGTGCTATATTGTGGTAAGGTAAAAGCAGAATTTGCCTGCAGTTCCCTTCTTCTTGAGCTTTCATTCTAAATCTGCAGCCCTGCTAAATATTCTGGTGAGAAACCCTAGGAAGTGCCAAGAGAGAGAGGGAGAAAGAGACTGTGGGAGAGAGAAAAGGAGAAGTTTGGGGAAGGAAAGTATAGATAGAGAAAGAGCAAAAATGAAAGAGATACCTAAAATAGGCCAATGAGGTAAAATACAGGATGTTCATTTACATGTGAATTTTAGATTAGTAAGAAAGTATGTTACCAATACAGTCTGTGATGCACTTTAGTCTTTACTATTATTACTATTATACTAATACTGTTTATTATTTTTGATTCAATATTAAGATATAACTGCATGCTTAGTGGTTTTTGTTGTAGTATGTGGCAACCCTACCTAGGAAAACATTCAGAGAAAAAAGAGACGATTTTCTTCTGCAGGATACACAGAGCTCAGAGGTCAGAGCTTTGACCATACCACAGTAAAACATGCCAGAGAGTCAGAAAGGTCTTTTTTTTTTTTTTTTTTTTTTTTTGGCTTTTCGAGACAGGGTTTCTCTGTGGGTTTGGAGCCTGTCCTGGAACTCCCTCTGTAGACCAGGCTGGCCTCAAACACAAAGAGATCCACCTGCCTCTGCCTCACTTCTTTCTCAGCGCCTCTTTGCCATTGTTTTTGCTCTCAGAGGCCAACTCTCAACTGACAACAATCATTGGGGCTCTCCTTTTGTTACAGGGAGCCCACCAGAGATGACTACTCAGACACAGTTTACAGACACCCCCAAGTCTTTATTTCAGCCAGCTGGAGTTACACTCAGGTATTTGGATCATAAGTATAGTGTCAAGTGTTGAGAGTACCAGGTTTTTGAAGGCAGAAACCAAAGCCTTTAGCTCAGCAACTATGGGGACTGGACTTTCATGTAAACAAGCAATTTAGCAGAAGCTAAGACGTTAACTGGCGGGGGAAGCTTTCACAAATAGGCAGTTAAAAGAAGAGAAGATAAATTAACTAAGGTAACTTGATCATGGGTTACTAGAAAACATTTGGGTAATTTCCACAGGATTCCTCATCAAGGAGAGCAAATCCTAGTTAAACCCTAAATAGCCTCAGCAAGAATACAAGATGAAGGACCCTCTGCATTGTTTTGCCCTGTCTTACTTGCGATCTTGTCTCGTCTCACTTTTGGTCTTGCCGTATCTCATGTTCTGGCCTCGTCCACTCTCTGGACACTAATTAACATTACTTACTTTGACAACACAACTTCTTAATGTCAGGGAAAATCAAAGACACAAAATTGTACCGCTGATCGATCCACAGCTTTTTATGGATCTGTCTTCTAAATCCCATAACAAAAGCTGTGTTCTCAAACCTTCCTAGTGACAGTCAAAGACACCAATTAAATTTCACCAACTCCAGCTGGACTGGGAAGGAACAAGCATAGGAACAAACTAGTTCCTCTGAATGTGGCTGACATTGTATTGCTGGGGCAGACTGAGGGGCCCTGGCAGTGGCACTGGGATTTATCTCTACTGCATGTACTGGCTTTTTGGGATCCTATTCTCTTTGGATATATGCCTCGCTCAGCCTAGATGTAGTAGTGAGGGCCTTGGACCTTCCACAAAGTGCTTTGCCCTCTCTTAGGATTAGATGGTGGGTGAGTGGAGGGAATGGGAGGAGGGGAGAGAGTGGGAATTTGGATTGGTATTTTTTAAAAAAAAAAAAAAAACTAATCACAAATTATATAGCTGTAATTATATTTGGTTTATTTGTTGAAAATCAAGTGTCCATAGGTGAGTAGGGTTTTCATTTGGGTCTTCAGCTCAATTTAATTGGTTCACATACATACTAATATCACGTGGTTCTATTACTATTTCTCTGTAACAAAACTTAAAATCAGGGATGGTGATACCTTCAGAAGTTCTTTTATTGTATAGAATTGTTTATGCTATTCTGGATTTTTTTGTTTCATTGTATGAAATTGCTCTTATTCTTTCAAGGTCTGTTAAGAATTGTTTTGGGATTTTAATGTGATTGTATTGAATGTGTTAAGATGCTCATTTTCACTATGTTAATCCTATTCATTCCTGAGCATGGGAGATCTTTCCATCTTTTAAGAGCTTCTTTAATTTCTTTCTGAAAAGACTTGAAGTTCTTGTCATACATGTCTTTTACTTGCTTGGTTAGAGTTCCACAATATATTTTGTGTTATTTGAGGCTATGTAAAGGTTTTGATTCTCTGATTTCTTTCTCAGTCCATTTATTATTTGTATTTAGGAGGACTACTCTTTTGTTTTACTTTGTTTTGCTTTCCTTTTTAAGTTATTTTTTTATCCAGCTACTTGATTATATGTGTTTATCAGTTATAGGAGTTTCTTGCTAGAGTTTTGGGGTCACTTATGAATACTTTCATATCATTTTTTGAACAATGATACTTTGACTTCTTCCTTTCCTATTTGTATCCCCCTTCGTTTCCTTTAGTTTTCTTTTTCTTCTAGCTAGAAGTTCAATACTATATATAAAGATATGGAAAGACTTAACAACATTGACTTGCTCCTAATTTTGATGGTATTGCTTTGTGTTTCTTTCTATTTAATTTGAGAATGGCAATCAGTTTGCTCTGTATTGCTTTTACTATCTTTAGGTATAGCTCTTGTAGCTTTGCTTTCTCCAAGACTTTTTTATGAAGAGGTGTTGGACTTTGTTAAAGGCTTTTTCAGCATCAAAAGAGATTATCATCTGCTTTTTGTTTCTTTCATTTTGTTTATATGATGGTGATTGACAGTTTTGCTGGATACAGTAGTCTGCACTGACATCCATGGTCTCTTAGAGTCCAACCCCTACTGGCTTTTAGGATCTCTTTTGAGAAGTTGAGTTTCATTCTAATAGGGTTGCCTTTATATGTTTGCCCTTTCTTTATTTGCCACTTTTAATATTCTTTCTTTTCTGTATATTTAATTTTTTTCATTATTATGTGGCAAGGGGATTTTCTTTTCTGAACCAACCTATTTGGTGATTTTAAACTTCTTGTACTTTGATAGTCCTTATTTAGGTTGGGAATTTTTTCTTTTATAATTTTGCTAAATTCATTCTCTGGGTTTTCAGCTGGGTTTCTTCTCCTTCTTCTATTCCTATTATTCTTATGTTTGATCTTTTCATAGTGTCTGGATATTCTGAATGTTTACTCTTAGGGATTTTTTTTAGATTTAACATTTTCTTTGACTAAATAATACATTTTCTCTATTTTTCAACACCTTTGATTCTCTCTCCCATCTCTTGTATTCTGTAGTTCCTGATCACTTACTCAGATTTTCCATTTCTAACATTACCTCAGTTTGTGTTTTCTTCATTGCTTCTATTTCTTCAGGTCTTGAACAGTTTCCTTATCTGCTTGGTTTTTTTTTTCTTGATTTTCTTTTATGGATTTATTGATTTCTTCTATTCTTTGTCTTTTCGTCAATTTCTCCAAGTGATCATACTTTCCTTAAGGATCTCTAATATCTTCTTAAAGTAATTTTAAAGTCATTTTCCTGTGCTTCAGCTGTGTTGGATTGTTCAGGTCTTGCTGTTGTAGGATAGCTGGGCTCTAATGATGTCATATTGCCTTTTCTGTTATTGATTATGTTCTTACACTGGCATTTAGACATCAGGATTTGGGATGATTTTAGGTCTGGGTGTTGATTCCTGAGTTTGTCTTTGTTGTATGGTGTTTTGTTCCTTGGTTTCTCTTTTCTTTTTGGTCTTCTGGATTAAATGGTAAAGGTTTCTGGTGACTAACCTATCTTTATGCTTAGTAGGATATACCCTTTGCATTGGGGAGGGGGAGGTGGTCCATAGATCCAGCTTGGCCTTTGCTAAAGGGGAAGGCCTCTTTCAAAGTTGAAGACCAGAAAAGGAAACCAGGGAAGGGGATGTAGACTGGACTCCCAAGATATGGTCTGAGCTCTGCAGTCCCTAGGATCAGACTGGCCTCCAGGACAGTTGCCAGTGGTGGTGTCCCTCGTTCCATCCTGGGTTCTAGTAAGGCTGAATTTCTCTGAAGTTGCAGATCTGCAGTTCTTAGATCCTTCCTGGCCTATAAGGTTCCTAGGAGCAGCCTGGCCTTTTGTAAGGCTACAAGGGCTATGGATCCTAGTGTGGAGCCCAGGGAAGCGAAGGCAGTCTGCTGTTGCTGAGAAGGCTTTAAGGAATGTTATTGGGCATTGGATGGTGTCTTATCTGGGATTCCTACATTTGATCTCGACTCTGGTAAAGCTGAAGTATTCTATAATTGTCAACCAGGTTTGGAGCAAAGGGAAAGAGGTTGCCAGTAGGGCAGGGTTGTGTGTGCAGGCTGGAATTTTTGTGGAAGCTTAAAGGGTTTTAGTGGGTGGTGAAAAGTATCCAGTACAGAATGGAGTATAGCTGGGCCAGAAGGGGGGTTATTGTCTTCCCATAACTTTTTTATTTCATCAGTGGTGAAAAGCATTATAATCTCTGCTGGGTCTATCATTATTAGTCTGTAAAAACTGTATCATTTCTTAAAGTGCCTCATTCTTGGCTCCGTTATCAAACCATTTTCTTAAGGATATAATATGAAGAAAAAAACTGAGTTCCAATATCTAATAAATGGAGGTATCACCATAACCATATAAGCCTTGCAGAATAAAATCCATAGTATTAGCAAAAATGTTACTAAAAGTCAATGTTAATGTAGTCTGTCATATTGATTTATTAATTACCTGTTATGAGATCTGGTAAATTGTTTTAGGTATAATAATCTTTATTGTCCAGCAGGTGTCGTGGTTGCAGAGTTGTGTCAACCAGTGATGCTACTGGTGGCGATATGAATGGTCCTGAGCCGCTTTAGTTTCCCGCCTTGGTACTGGTTAAATACTGAGAAATATGCTTTGCTTGACAAATCAAAAGCAATTAAATGAATTTCATACACGAAGCAAAAAGCCCAGAACTCACAGGCCGGGAGCACATACTGGAAGTTGGACAAGTCACCTTGTGGCAAGGAATATGACACTGGGGGAGGGGATGTGAACAAGCTTGAGAAATTTCTAAGTCACTGAATTCACTGAATGCAGTTAGCTCTGCTGTGGCAGGGGTTTTACAAAAAAAAAAAAAAAAAAAAAAAAAAAAAACCTGCTTAGGTAAAAGCAAGCAAAGCAGGCAGGATTGGGGACTTTCTGGGCTGTGTACTGGTTAGGCCTTTAGGCCATCTACCTGGTACATGTGGAGTCTGAATCCACGAGGGGTACAGATAAATAAGGATGCTCACAAGAAATTCAAAGCTAGCTCAGAATTGGGTATAATAGAGGGTTATTTATTTAGGGGTAGACTCACAAATCACAATACTCTGCTAGATCTGGGAACAGCCACCAAATCCTGCAGCCAAAAAAGAGGCTGAAGGCATACTTTACATTGGCATTAATAGTATAAGAGGCCAAGCCCAAGTGGGTGGGTAATTTAAAGGCTACTGGTGGTAAGAATTCCTACAGCAACTCCTAGCAGTAATTAGAGGGAACCTGAATTGGCCTTTCCATGTAATCAGACAGGTGACTATCCTATTTGTCATCATAGAGCTTTCATTCAGTAAACCTGAGCAGTATTAGTAAGGAGAAACCATATCATATCATAAATCAGTACAAAGTTATTTTGATGAAAATCCTGTTGCAGTATTTAAAAGTTCACTATAACTGCATGGAATTTAACTTTACAGCAAATTTGAAAGAAAAATTATAAAATGTTAATATAACAGAAAACAAAATTCAACATGTATTTTATTTTTAATTTGCCAAGTTTCTGTTAGTGATATGTAGGTTTGAAAAATCATCTTGGTTAAGTACTGTGTCTTAAAACCTGTCAACCCACCTATTTGCCTGAGATATCTACTTTACTTCTAGCTAAAGAGGTTCTATCTTTAATGTTTTGCGAGTTCACTGGGAAATAAATGAAACATTGCTAGACTTTCTTGTAAATTACCATTCCAAGATCAACAATGAGAAGCATCTGGAATTGGTCACTTCCTTTAATGATAGTTCATGTTCTTTTACAAGGAAACATAGCAATAGCCCAATTCTGCTAAATAGAAAGGGAAATGGTGATTAGCATAAATATTTAGCTTTCACTGGAACAATTTAACTTCACTAGCCCAGACTAAATATTAATTGCGTTGAAATAAGGAATACTGCAAAACCACAGCCCTCCTGTGACTTTTTAGTGATTTAACAACTTAAGCCTGAATCACAAATTAGTAGCATTATTATTTAATTTTATCATCAGACTACGGACTGATTCATTTTTGGCATTTAAAATATAAACTGATATGTCTAATACTGACCAATATGTCCTCATTTCCAACCCTATTCTCAAGAGCAAAAATAAAAGAACATTTGTCCAGCTGTTTGCAGTAGAACCATGGCATTGCCCAGCCACCTTAAGACACATCACTACTATTGCTTTGTCAGTTTGCTGCTTTTCTCTATTGAGAACACATTCATTGGCAATAACAGGCTAAGGATTTGGATAGTGTCTACTGTAGTTTGGAGTCTAACACTGACAGAGTCTGTTTCTTTATGACCTGGAATGCAAGAACATATGTGTTTTGGTCCAAGGAATTCTACCATAAGTCTTACGGATATAACTGTCAGGAGGAATTTGTCTTTCAGTCTTAGCCATTCTTAGTGAGCTACATAGAGAACAAAATCTACAGGTCTGCAGTACAAAGACAAACATAAAAACAGTATAATTAAATGGGCAGGACACTTTAAAGAAATGATTTTAAAAATCTCTTTGGTGGAGGAATAATAAATAAAAGTTAGAAAAGTAATAAAAATTCCTATAAAATAAACACAGAGCCTTACTGTATTAAAATTTAAGTTCCAAAGACTAGGAAAAGAATCCATGATGGTGTATATGTTCTACCATGTCTTGTAGTGAGTCAAATCTATCATGAATAAGAATATGTACCAGCTTCAGGAGTTGTTACATATTACTAAGTTTCTTACTGACTTTTTGCTTAATGGATTTAGTATTTTTTAGTTGACTAAGGCCTACACCTGTTACTAATGTATAGATAAAAAAATCGTTCTTTACATTTACCCTTCCTTCCATAATTGCTAGCTTAATTCTTACCTTAAAGAAGAGTATGATGGTTGGAACAAGAATCTTCCCCATAGGTTTACATACTTGAATGCTTGGGGTGTGGCACTAGAAGGTGTGATATTGCTGGAGTAGGTGTTACTTGATTGGAGCCCACTGGGAGTAGGCTTTGAAATTTCAGAAGCTCAAGGCAGGCCAAGTCTGTCTCTCTTCCTGCTCCCTGACTATCCAGATGTAGAACTCTCAGTTAACTCTTCAGCACCTTGTATCTCTGTATGCTGCCATGCTTCCCAACATGATAACAATAAACTCAACCTCTGAATGTAAGCCAGCTCCAGTTAAATACTTTCTTTTATAAGAGTTATCATGGTCATGGTGTCTCTTCACAGCATTAGAGCGTTGACAAAGACAAAGAGTAATTCCAAATTGACAATTTGTCTACCCTGATAAACAGTAGACAGGGGCTTCCAAATGCCTGCATCTTTTTCTTTTTTTTTTTTAAGATTTATTTATTTATTCTATATACAATATTCTGCCTGCATGTATCCCTGTCAATGAGAAGAGGGGACTAGGCCTCATTACAGATGGTTGTGAGCCACCATGTGGTTGCTGGGAATTGAACTCAGGACCTCTGGAAAGCAGCCAGTGCTCTTATCCTCTGAGCCATCTCGCCAGCCCTTCTTTTTCTCTTATTACTAAAGTGAAGAGAATAAGTTCATATACAACCAATTTCTAAATAAGGACTGATTAGGTAGTTTCACTTAGCAGTCATAAATAGTGAGTTCATGTGTGTGTGTGTTCACTGTCCTTCAAATTTAGATCATTTTCTTCTCTACGTTTGCCCTATCTCATGAGTACTTTGAAGAGGTTTTGTATCCTTTTGACATATGATTATTCTTTGTGTTTTTTTCTTTTGACCACAAATAATTTCTAGAAGTTTGCATGTGTTCTGTCCAGAACCTGTACATACAATTTTCCAAACAAATCTTCATGGGCAGCATTGCTTGATAACTTTTACCTAAAAAGTATAGGTGATTTACAAAAATTTGTCGTTGAGTAGATCTATTATACATATTTTTTTAAATACGAAAATAAACAAAAAGTCAATCCTAATATTTTGGATCAAAATTAAAGATCAGGGGCTATTTTTGACTAATTCTTTTTTTAAAAATCCACATTTTTCTTGATTCTCTGGGAGTTTCACATCATACATCCTAATTGCAATCCTTTCAAAGTCCTCGCATGTCCACCCTCCCCTTGTGACCTACCCCCAAAGAGGTCAAAAAGAAATCAAAAAACGAAAATCTACTTTTTGATATCTATATCCTTGCTGAAGCTTGGTAAAATTCTTCGTGGCCTGGTCATTAAATACACCTGAGTTCTTCTGCTTATATATTTTCACCAAAAGCCATAAAGTTTGAGGAGCTACCCTTCAGCATCGCTGTAATGCGTTTTGTGGGTTCTCTTCAGTGGCTTCCCATCTAGTCTGTTACTTTTGAGGGGGATAGAGTAGGAGTACGAGTAGTCGCAGAAGTCCTTCGACTTCTCCTCCCTTTCAACTGTGCATCTGCAGACATCGATATCATAGACAAAAGTAGTCTCCTTGCACTTCACAGTCAGTGAGGACCAAGGATTATGGGCTTCCATTGGGTTTCTGGCTACAGCACATACCAGGAACATGGCCTTCTGCAGAAAGAGAACTGTGGCTACAGACAAGGCCATGACAGCTTGCCTGGCCTATGGGTATCACCATGACCTCAGGAGGCAGCTCAGGCCCTTCAGATCAGCAATGCTGCCCATGGATATCGACATGACCTCAGTCAGCAGCACAGACCACCAACACCCTCAAGGACTTTGGTGGTAACTCTGACCACAGACATCAACACAGACCCCATTTGCAGTAAGGCCTCAAACCCAGGCGTGTTTCAGCAGCAAAGACCCATACATCACCATGGCCTCAGATGATGGCACAGGCCACCTATGTCAATATGAACCCTGGTAACAACGTAGCCTAAAGACATCATGGTTTTAGGCTGCAGCACAAACCACGTACTTCTACATGGCCCCCAGGAGTAACATGTGCCACAGACATCATCTTGGCCACAAGCAAGGTGCAGTCACGCAGGGCATCCGGGAGGTCACAGACCTGGCTGTTTTTTCTCTGTTGCTGGCTCTTCTGTCAGACCCAAACCCTCCCTCAACAAGGATGTAACCTAATTATTTTTTATTTTTTAATTATGTCTTTTGTCTTGCTAACAAATATTTTTCCTAGTATTAGCAGTTACTCACTTGCCTTTTATATATGACTACGTACCTGTTTATCTTCTAGTGGTTTCAAACTTAGAAGAAACTACAATTAACAATAAGTTTAACATTTCTTACTTCTGCTAGATTCTTATTCCATTAGTATTCCTGAGAAATATGCAAATAAAACACAATCTTAGCACCAGCTACACAAAATCTCTTCTTTGTATACTAAGGCTAGCAAATAGTAATGTGATAATGGAGTTAAAGTCATCATTTTAGCTTGTTTATAAGTTTTAGGATTTCTTTTTATGTTACTTAAAAGATAAGAAAAAGTTCACATAATTTCAAACTCCCAATACCTTAACAAGGTATATTCACAGATGTCCTGATTATGACTCTTTTCTTTTTCTTATCTTTCCTCATAGGTAATTATTTTGATTAATTTTTATTTTGTTACATTTACTTCTTTGTGAAAATATAAGCAAATAAGTATATCTGTATATTCATATGTCTTCTATCTCATACACAAAATTAGCATACTAAAAACTGTTCTGTATTTTGCATCTTTCCTTAACAATTTATCCCAGATATTGCTCCACATCATTATGTACATATAAATGTGTACACAACACACATACATATGCATATATACACATATATAGATACATAATTATTAAATTGCCCATAGCTGTTGTATTATCTCATCTCCTCCCAACAAAGTGCTAATGTCTGCATCTTCATGCCCTCACTGTCAGAATAAAATTTTATTATTTTTGTCAACCTAATTCATGAGAAATGACAGCTAATTACAATTTTAATTTGCATTTATTTATTATACTGAGGTTAGCATCTTTTTATATAATAAAGAACTGTTTCCTTATATTATAATTAGATATTTATACTTTTTGCTTATATACTTGAACTATTGGAAAAATTTTTAAAGAAGAATGCTAAAATGTCTACCCCAGTTTGACACAACATGGTTCTAGGCAAGCAGTACTTTCCGCTTATAATGATAATGTAGTTAGCTTTGGGAATGTACAAACTATGTGACAAGTTGCCATATTGATTCACAATAAAAATAAATGATTTCCTTCTTATAATTACTTGTTTGTAGTTTTGGTAGTGTTATGCAATCCTCAAATTAGTCCATCTGTCTTACTAGTGATTGCAGATGTGCATATGAAAATCTAGGTACAGGCTCATAAGGAAAAATATCTTGATGATATAACCGTACATTATTTTTTAACCTTTGGAATAAGCTCCCCATGGAAGTAAGGAAAGCCCATCACTACCTTCATTTCACATCAAACTCTCACATACAGAAGCCAATTTGTAAATGTAAATCACTTGGGAAATACAGTGCTGTAGTAATGTAAAATAAAAATGTATATTTTGTTGATTTGATATAGGAAACAGAAGTAGAAGCCTAAATTGAATACTTCCATAATGATAATTACAGCTTCCCAAGCACAATGCTGTTAGATAACTCCACTTTATTTTTATAATACAGCAAACTTCCTCTCCTGCCCTAAGGAGGACACAAGCTACTAGATTCCTGACTCTACCCAACTTAATTTATTAGAACAGGTGTGATTTAAAAACACATAAACATACTAAGAAGTGTGTTCAAAATGGCTGAAACAGAGAAGACAACTCCATTATGCATCAAGGGAAAGATCAAAGAGAATCTACAAAACAGAGTTCTGGAATAGACTCATTCTACTGCAAACAGTAGAAAAATAAATACTAACATGTACATATTTTAAGTATATCAATATCAGAGTCTTCTTTTCTCTATTTATTCCTTTCTTTTTTATTTGGTTATTGCTTAGAATGAATCTTACTTATTTTCTTATACACACTTATTTGCTCATTTTATCAGATTTTGAAAGCTACCAAATTCAAAGTGGATAAGCATTAACCAATCCTGTGACCTGAATTCATATCTTAAAGAATTACATGGTAGAAAGACAGATTCAAATCCATCAAGTTGTCCTTTGAACTATGGAATGCATGTGATCACATACACACACACACACACACACACACACACACACACAATAAATGTCATAAACAAAAACTATGAAAAGATTTACTACCGCAAATTACTAGTTGGTTTTAAATGACAAGAATATACATAGATGTCTTCATAACAAATCAGAAATGATTGTGTAGTTATTCCTATAAACACTATGTTCTGGCCATTATAAATCCTTGAAAAAATGTTTGCATAAAACATTCATTTAGTTAATTTGTCAGATCAAATGACCAAGAGGCTTCTAACCCAGCATCAAATACAGAATCCTAAGGGGAAGATCATATTCTCCTGTTAAGAGCATAGGGATAGATCAGTGGAGGTTATACCTTGACTGTCATTTTAATAGTTCAGTAAGTGCATTTGTATGAATTATACTAATTTCCTCAATGCCGTTCATAATGTCCATCATCCTAAATAATGAACCACTAAATTGGCACTCCAATGTGTGCTAGCTAAATCCACATAAAACCTGAAAGGGCTTTGAAAGCAAGTAATGACATGCCCCCTCCCCCAAAAAAAACAAAATCACAAAACTTCAGCCACATTTTTTTCTTTGTCTGGAGGCATGCTGCAGCTCTCTTAAGAGAGGTCTTCCTGATTCAACAGTAGAAAAAAAATGACATGCAGTTTCGAAATGGCGACTTCCTGGGCCATGCTGCCAGCATGAAATCTGGTTCTTTCAGGAGACCAATCATTTAAATGGGAGAGAGAATAAAAAGAGTACAGAATATCAAAGATTAATGGAGTAAAGATAATAAAATTAATATTAAACTTGTAGAAAATAATTGACTAAGAAAATAAGCCATGTAAAGATGGAATATACACAGAGAGTTTGGATTATGTATATTATTGTGTTTGCTTTGAATTTTTTGACTGTGAAGTAGCTAAGTACAGAGATATTTTATTGTATGGGCTGCCAAGCTAAACCACCATAAAGGTATCTTGATTTCAGAATTTGAGTCTGAGGATTTGTTACTTTGGAAAGGAGGTTTTTCTTTTGTTTCACAGAGGATGAGAACCTGTGGAATCCTTCTAGATTAATGTGTTTTGATGGACCAAAACCCACTGAAAGCTTACTGTGAACACCTCCCAAAAATTACTTCACCCAATAAACAGCCAGAAATAGTTTGGATAGAACTATGCTCAAATTCCCCAAATGATTGTTAATAAATGTTTGTTTACAATTAATGGGGGATATGATATAGAGATGAGATGGATACTTTGATTTTTATAGATCTTGGATTATTGATTCAAATTTTAGGTCAAACTTGTTATATGTATATCTCTGCTTTTTATTAAGGTATTGTGTTTGTGTAGCTCATTTAAAAATGTAATATATAATTAAGAAATACAGGTTAATAGAGAGTTATTTATAATAGTCAAACTTATAACCATGCTAGTCAGGTTTTCTAAATGTACAAAGATATATTTTAGTTGGATATTCTTCAGATCTTTCAAAACTACAGATTATGGCATTTAAAATGTTTTAAGAACTTAGTACTTTTAATGACAATGAGATACATCAGCTCCTGGCAGCACCAGTCTACTTCAAGAGGATGATGAACACCAAAGAGGCTCCTTATAGAGTTTGTTAGCCATTTGGTCAAGAAACTGCTCTTTCCTGGACTGCTTGATGTTATGCTGTATGAACTGGACTTGCAGGACCCACATAAAAATGACTGCTGAACTTGCCTAAAGATGAGACTGTCCTTTCTGCTTCATGAAAGAGTCTGCAAGATATTCTGCAGAATGCAGAAAAAACTGACTGACAAACTGCCAATATAGATGGAACTGTCTTTGAAATTTCCTGCTTCGTGGAAAAGTGTGCTGGATACTATGGGCCGTTAGGCTAAAGATGGGTGCTTGCTCCAAATATATAGAAGAAATTTGGGTGACTGTCCAGGCAGTGAGATGTCTCTGTTAATTCTAGAGTTTTGGAAGTTGCTTACAATGCACTTCCTTTTTACTTAGGTAATATTATATCCTTCTGGAGTCTTGGATGGAGTTGAATAATGGATATAGTTATAGTTTTCCTTAGTTATGATAAAAGATAAAGTAGATATAAATATTGTAACTATAATTCTTGCTTGGTAACTGTTTTGTTATATGTAATCTTACTATGTTAAAGTTAAAACCTTTTTTATTTAAACAGAAAAGTAGCAATGGTGTAGGAAGTCCTCCTGTATATGTGTTGCTTTTATTGGTTAATAAAGAAGCTGCTTTCAGCCAATGACTTAACAGAATATAGCCAGGTTGGAAGAGATATATATGCAGAGAATAGATGGAGTCAAGGAGACACCATGTAGCCCCACCGGAGACAGACAGAAGCTTAACAGTAGGCCACAAGCATTGTGGCAAAATGTAATATAATGGAAATATATTACTTGTAGATGTAAGAGCTAGATAGCAATATTCTTAAGTGAGTGGCAAAGCAGTGATTTAATTGATACAGTTTCTGTGTGGTTATTTCTAGTCTGGGCAGCCAGGAACAAACAAGCAGCTTCCGACAACAACTATTATCACCAGTGAATGCCCATTTATCCTTAAGGTTCCACAAGGATTATCAAAATCTTTGATTGAGATGAATTATAAGGATAACTAGAGCACTGCTGATAGCTGCTTGTAAAGAGTGGTCTTCTTTTTTGCATTCAAAAAGTTGGTGATCACCAGTGGAGACATGGTATATGCCTATGTGGGCATGAATGCATGTTTGGTAACGTGGAGGCCAAAAGACTAACTCAAGTGTTCTTTGTCCTTGTTCTTTGTCCTTGTTCTTTGAAACATGATCTCTTGGCCTGAAACTTTCCAAGAAAGCTAGCCTAGCTAGTACTGGGATGATGAGCACATGTCACTATTGCCTAGCTATTAAATTTGGGTAGTATAAATCTACTTCTGGTCTTGTAAATGGAGACTACTCTTTTGTTTCTTGGTCACCCAGACCCAAATAATCACACAGAAACTATATTAATTACAACACTGCTTTATCAATAGCCTAGGCATATTTCTAGCTAGCTCTTATATCTTAACTTAGCCTACTTTAGTTCATTTGTTTATAGTCATGAGGCTGTGTCTTAACAGGTAAGGTTCTGTTCTGGCATCTTTTTCCTTTGGCAGCTACATGGCATCTCCCTGACTCTGCCTACTTTCTCTCTGTATCTCTGTTTGGATTTCCTGCCTGACTTTAACTCTACTATGTCATTGGCAGAAACAACTTCTTTATTAACCAATGATAATAAAACATTCATAATATAGAGAGGGTGATCCCACATCAGGTCTTCATGCTTGCAAAAGAAGCACTTCACTGATAGCTGTTTCCAAAGCCCTGTGAACATCCAATTTCTTAGTAATACTTATATTTTACAGTACGAATGTGCAAAAAATTTCTTCAATCTGCTATAATTTATTTATTGTAACTTCCTCTCAAAATGAATTTATGTGTACTAACAGAAAATAAGACAAATATTTTTAAATTAGGTTACAAAAATATTTTTCTAAGAGGATAAATGAAAGAAATCAAGCTTCCTTAGCTGTCCTAAGTCAGACTAACACCTGATTTCTTTAACCTCAAGCATCAGCACAGTGGACTCCACCATACCAATGGTGTTTATATGTGCTGAGGTCAAGAGGGGAAACAGCATGAAAAAGGCAAAAGAGACCTTAGGAAATTCTGCTCTGACTTTGTCTGAGAATGTTTCATTACTTATATTAGTTTTTTTTTTTTTTTTTTTTTTTTTTGTCAACTGTCCCTCAAGTTATGGTTCAAGATTTTTAAAGTGGAGAATGGTTTTTAATGGACAAAGACCAAGGGGTTCTCTGGGAATAATCAGTGGAAGCTGACCAGGATAGTAAAGCAATTCATAAAGCTATCTGCTTCTATGCATCCCTTTTAAGTGTTAGAATATCCTACCACTACAAAATAATTATTTAAAATGAGGTAATATGTTGTATTGCACTGTACAAGCTATAAGCAATTATAGAGGGATATACTTTCTCCATGTGTGTTAATAAGGCTGAACACAATATCAAGAAATAAAATCCTAGAGTCCATAACAACTTCTGAGTCAAATTGAAAGAAATTATTGAAGAATTCATTGTATTATTGAAACAAAGCAAAACTAAATGAATTGTGACAGTGTCATATAAATCGCAGGATAGTATCACATCTTAATAATCAGTGCAGAAGAGAAGAGAAACTTCTGGACTGATCTACTGTGCAGAAAATATGACATGACAGAAGAGCTTCCACTAGCTAAGTCACTGGCACAGTTAGTCTGGTTCTTAAATGATATAACTGAGAAGTCGCTCAGGAGACTGGCCATGGGCAGAAAAGAGTGTAATCAGCCATTCTTCTTACTTGGACTTATTGATCTGAACTAAACTTGATTCCCTAGTACCCAGAGATAAAATTCCTATCACAGGTTTTTATTCAGCTATATAAACCCACAGCTAATTATGATGTGCCAAAACAAGACTGCAGAAAGTATAATCTATTAGCAATAACTTCTGTCTAACAAGATAATTGCATCTGGAATAATGAAATGCTCATTTTAGTATCAAAATTAATAATGTCATATCAATGCCATTAATAATTAAGGATTCTTTTTATATCACCACATCATTAATAACAAATGCATTATGAATAGTTCTATTAATATCAACAATAATAAAAATAATATCACATTTCCTTTCTATAGTTAACAATTCTGCAAGTATAACAAAATGTCATACATATCTAGACCAAACCCTGCTGTGTCCAAGGTAAGTAGTCAAGATATACATTATTGTTTTAGATAAACAAAATAGCTCTTTGTTTTTCTAAGCAATAACATACATAAAAGAGTTCACCAATATTCAGAAAAAATATGAAGATTTTATTTAAGCTTGGACAATTCCATGCCTGTGAGGACTTGCTGATCTGGTACAGTGCCTAGTGGCAGGTTATGAGGCCATTCCTAAATTCAAAGTCAGTTTCACTTAGGAATGGGTGCACGTACTTCTCTTTCCCTTATAATTTAAGCTTATGCAACGTATAAAACTTTTTGTGAACTCAAAATTACATATTATTTTTACATTTCATCTTCCTGTCTTCAAGGGTAATTAATTGCATTTATTCAATGTAGGCAATTTTCTGTTCATCTGAGTATTCTCTGTGTCATCAATGAGATTTAACTAATAGAATTAAATCTGGGTCAGACATAAGTAAAACAAAGCATGAAGGTAGGCCAAATATAGCTCATAGTCTGATTCCTAATAAAGTTTTATTAAAAATCACCAATTGGTTGACCAGTGTCAAATAATAAATCCTGAAAAAATACATACCTTTATTGTATATATTTTATATATAACTAAATTGTGTATATTATATGTATATATGTAACTATAACTGAGCAGGTTATATTTAGGCATGTGTGTGTGGGGGTGAGAGTGTATGTGTGTGGTGTATTCAATTGCAATCAATGGGAAAAAAGACTGAATTTGAAGGAACCTAGGGAAATATATATATGGGAAATTTTGGATAAAAAAAAGGAAAGAAGAACATAATTATAGTGTAATCTCAAAATAAAGAAGAGTGATTATTTAAATTACTAAAATATTGTTGAATGAAGATATTTGTAACTAAGCTATTAAAAATGATACTTAACAAGCACAATGACAAAAAACATGACCCAAACCAGTAGTTTATGCAAAGTTATGCCTGCTTTCAACTTATAGTAGCAGAGAGTAGTAGAGGTAGAGATCATATAGTCTAAAAAGATAGTATCCAATGTTCCCGACAATCTATAGAAAGTATGTAGATCAAATTCAAGAAGACGTTAAAATAATTACCTACTATGATCAGGCTTGTCTCATTCTAGACATACAGTTCAGCATACTTAATAAGTGCAATCAACTACTTAATTCAATTTATACATACATACATATATATATATATCTGTGTATACTGAAGGATAGATAATGTTATTAAATGAAAAGAATGCTTTTTAACCAAATCCAAATCCTTTCATTTTAAAAGTTCTAGAGAATCTTTGGGTACAGTGAACATATCTCAGAATACAAAAGGATAATATATAGCAAGCCACTAGCCAACACTGTTGGGGAAGGCTGCTTGTTGTTTCCCTGCCACCCAGCTAGCTTAGACCTGAAGTAATTATAGAGAAATTGTATTAATTAAATCACTGCTTGGCCCATTAGCTCTAGTTTCTTATTGGCTAACTCTTATATTAATTTAACCCATTTCTATTAATCTGTATATCGCCACGTGGCTTTGGCTTACCAGCTAATGTTCCCAGTGTCTGTCTCCAGTAGCTCCATGGCATCTTTGTGAGTCTGTCTCCTTTTTTTCCAGTATTCACTTTATTTTTACCCACCTAGCTCTGTTCCACTATAGCTCTACTATAGGCCCAAAGCAGTTCCTTTATTTATCAATGGTATTAAAGCATACAGAGGGAAATCCCACATCACAACACCATCAACAAAGATGTCCATTATCTCCTTCTCTGTTCAATATACTGCTTGAGGTCTTGGCTAGAGAAATGAGAAAAATGAGGGACTTGAACAATATATACAGAAAAAGAAGAAATAAAATTATACCTATTGGCAGATGATTCCATACATAAAGTTTTATAAAGACTTCAGAAGAAACTACAGATGATACATTTTTCAAAGTAGCAGTATATAAATTAGTTCACAAAAGATAACATTTTTCTTTTTTTACTGATTTTATTGAGTTATACATTTTTCTCTACTCCCCTCCCTTCCGTCCCCCACCTTCAAACCTCTCCCGTGGTCCCCATACTCCCAGTTCCTCATCATTGTGATTTGTAGCCTGATTTTCTTTGCTTTATGTCTAAAAGTCACTTATGAGTGAGTAGATATGATATTCATCTTTCTGAGTGTGGGTACCTCACTCAATATGATGTTTTCTAGATCCATCCACTTGCCTGCAAATTTCAAGTTGACATTATTTTTTTTTCTGCTGCTTCATTGTGTAAATGTACCACATTTTCCTTATATATTCTTCTGTTGAGGGACATTTAGGTTGTTTTTAGGTTCTGGCTATAACAAGCAATACTGCTATGAACATAGTTGAGCACATGTCCTTGTAGTACAATTGACCATCCTTTGGGTATATACCCAAAAGTGATATTGCTGGTTCTTGCAGAAGGTTGTTTCCTAATTTTCTGACAAATCATAATATACAAAGGGGCTGTACCAATTTTCACTCCCAGCAGCAATGCAGGATTGTTCCCTTTACTCCACATCCTCTCCATCGTAAGATGTCATCAGTGTTTTTCATCTTTGCCATTTGTAAGATGGAATCTCAGAGTTGTTTTGATTTGCATTTCTCTGATGGCTAAGGATGTTGAACAATTTCCTTAAATGTTTTTCAGCCATTTTTAGATTTGTCTGTTGAAAGTTCTCTGTTTAGGTCTGTACTCTACTTTGTATTGAATTATTTGTTCTTTTGAAGACCAATTTCTTGAGTTCTTGTATATTTTGGAGATCAATCCTCTATCTGATGTAAGGTTGTTGAAGATCTTTTCCCATTCTGTAAGCTGCTGTTTTGTCCTGTGACCATGTCCTTTGCTTTACAGAAGCTTTTAAGTCTCAGAAGGTCCCATTTGTTACCTGTTTCCCTCAGTGTCTGTTCTACTGGGGTTATATTAAGGAAATGATCTCCTGTGTCAATGAGTTCAAGTGTACCTCCCACTTTCTCTTCTATGAAGTTTAGTGTGTTTGGTTTTATGTTGAGATTTTTGATTCATTTGGACTTGAGTTTTGTGCATGGTAATAGATATGAACCTATTTTCATTCTTATACATGTTGATATCCACTTATGCCAGTACCATTTGTTAAAAACGCTTGTTTTTATTTTATATTTTTTGCTTCTTTGTCAAAAATCAGGTGTTTGTAGGTGTGTGGATTAATATCTGGGTCTTTGATTCATTTCCATTGGTCTTTCTGTTTTTGTGCAAATATCAGGCTATTTTCAGTACTGTAGCTCTGTAGTAGAGTTTGAAGTCAGGGATTGTGATGCCTCCAGAAGTTTCTTTATTTTATAGGATTGTTTGGGTTATCCTGAGTTTTTTGCTTTCCCATATGTAGTTGAATATTGTTCTAGATAATATCTCTCTTATATTAAAATGACAAGCATACCAAAGAAGGATTCAAAAAAGTGATTCTATTCACAATAGCACCAAAAATATCTTAGAATAAATCTAACTGCATGGAACACTAATGAAATAAAGCTTTTAAGAGAATGAAGAAAGAAATTAAAAAACAAACCAGAAGATTGAAAGACCTCTCATGTATATGAATTGGTTGGACTAATACTCTGAAAATGGACATATTACCAAAAGTAATCTATGAATTTAATGGGGATTTAATGCAATCCCCATTAAAATTTTAAAGCAATTCACAGAATTTGAAAAAATAGTCTTAAATTCTATTTGGAAACAGAAAACTCAGGAGAGGAAAACAATCCTGAATAATAAAATAACAGCAGGAAGTATTACCATCCCCAATATTCAGTTACTCTACAAAGTTGTAGTAATAATACTGAAAGGCAAATCAATAAAATAGAATTGAAAAGAATTCGCACAATGAGGGCAAATATTTCTAGAAAAAGAATCCAAACAACATACTACAGAAGAAAGGATATCACTTCAACAAATGGTAATTGAAACAGGGGGATTGCTCTTCTAGAAAAGTCAGAGTAGATCTTTATTTCTCATTCTAAACAAAACTAGACTCCAAATGGATCAAAGATATAACCATAAAACCTGATATCCTGAATCTGAAGAAGGAGAAAGTATGAAATACACTTGAACTTACATCCAAAGGGAAGGACTTTATGGCTATGCCCTGAGAGATAGTACAGGCATTAAGACCAGTCATTGACAAATGGCACAATATAAAACTGAAAAAATTCTGAATAGCAAAGAATCTAATTATTCAAGAAAAGAAGCACCCCACAGAGTGAAATAAAATTTTTTGCCCACTGTTCATTTTATATAGGTTTGGTATCTAGGATATAGAACAAAGTTAAGTAGCTAAACATTAAGAAAACAAAATGCAATTAAAAATAGGACATAAGTCAAACATACCAATGTGAGTCAAAGTATACTATATGTGTATATTGTGTGTGTGTGTGCACGGGTGCACATCAGAACAGGGCCAGTCAGTGAGCTGACTCTACAGGTAAGGTACTTGTCTTCTGGAGACACAGATATGTTAACTTGAGTTTATCCACCAAATCCATGTAAAAATGGAAGGAGTGAACAAACTCCACAAAGTTGTCCTCTGCCTCCACACCTGTGTCATGACCAATGGACCAGACACACACACATTATATACACACACATTGACAAAATTAGCTGAATAAAACCAATAGACACAAGGGAAACGTTACAGCTTTACAATGTGTATACAAATGAAAGCATATTTGTCCATGACAAAGAGTGTTAATAAGAAATAAAGGCCATAAAAGAATGAAAGAAACAAGAGAATATCTTTGCATGAAACATCCTTAATAGGACGCCATATACAATCCTGATAAATTCCAATGTTTGTACCCAAGGTCCAAACAAAACATACAAATATAAAATGAAAAACAAAACAAACAAACAAAAACAGGAAGAGTTATTATGTAATTCTTTTCTCACGATATTAAGCTAGGTGTGATTGAAACTCGACTTCTCAAATGTATTTATAATGGGATTTATTTGTAATATATCAATATCTGAAGCAGTAAGTCTCCTGAATGTAAATTAAGCAGTTGTAATCCTGTGAGTTTCATGAATGAATGAATGCAAGGGAAAACAACAGCAAATAAAATCTGACTTTCCTTTGCCCCAAGAAAATGAAGTGTGTGTATCTCAGAGCTTTATAATGACAAATAATCCTTAAAGACTCAGTTGGTTTCCTTATTAGAGTTAGTTTTATTGCCTGAGCTCAAGGGCACTGACATTTTGCTTCTGTATAAGACCTTGTATAGTCCCCCCCCCCAAACTTGAGAGACATGATT
This sequence comes from Chionomys nivalis, assembly GCF_950005125.1. Lineage (NCBI taxonomy): Eukaryota > Metazoa > Chordata > Mammalia > Rodentia > Cricetidae > Chionomys > Chionomys nivalis. The sequence goes on along the minus strand of NC_080101.1, from coordinate 41,796,496 downwards.
TCCTGTTTCAGTACCATATAAAGGAAAGTACTGTATCTGGTTCTTCTGTAGGTGAATGTTTGTCAGAAACTGTCTTTTTGCCAGTAAGTGAAAAAAACCTGAATTTTTATATAAACAATGCAAGGGAAGTCTTTTTAGTTTTGCTCTGTTTTTTCCGTCTGCTAAGTAATTTTGACATTGGCATTTGAGATAAAACAAACTCATCTTTCCAAGCAGGGTTGGATTTGTTAGAAAGACTGCTGCAGTAGAGTTCCGGGCTTGAATCAATGGGAAGTGATTCGTGGACACATCACGGCAAAACAGAAAAGAGAAGCTGAGGAGTAAGGGCTTTCTTCTGAGATCGAATATCATTTTCAGAAGGTTGCATCTAGAAGCCTGGGAATGTGATCCATGAGATTGGTGCTTTTGTGGTGTGTAGTGAGAGGCTGATCGCATAGGAGCAGGAGGAGGAAGTAGTGTGTCCTGAATGAAAATAATTTATCTGTACAGTTATAAATCGTTCACCATGTCTTTCACTATGGCCCTTCTTTATACATTTTCTCATTTCTAAAATGAAGCAAATGTCACCCATCTGAAAAACAAGCTATTCTTAAAGTACAGACAGCAAAAGTCTATTTAATCAATTTCCGCACAACAGTGCTTCCCTTCACACAGTTATGTATTTTGTTTTTCAATGGAGAAATGAGTCAAAAACTCAGATCTGGTTTATTTTCTTCTCCTTCTTACAGAAATCATAAAGATCTAGATATAATCTTTATATTTGGAGTTAATGTCAGAAGCAAATACTTGCGTTTCTGATCTAATCAGATACTCTGATCTTATAAATAGATTGTGTTCAGAAGCAGTGAGAAGGTGGTGAGGGCCAGGCACAGTTTCAAAATCCTTACCCCAGTGCTCTTTTGCTTATGGTCAAGCACATCTTTATGCTGCACATTTCTCAGTCCTCTATGTCTCCTTATGTCATCTCTGCTTATAGCAGTGACAAACGCTCATCCCTCACACTGCAATTGCTCCTCCTCGATCCTGCCTTCATCTCTTCGACCTCAGATTAGACACCCTGTCTTTTTGGTCAGTTGAAAGCAATATTCCTGTAATCAGTGCTTGCATCTGTACCTCCCTGATGCTTCCATGTAACATAACCTATTGTCAATAACAGCCTGATATTTGCTGCAAACATGTAGAGGTAACCTACCTTGTGCAGGGCACCATTACATTCTACTGCTCTACAAGTTGCTGTCTGTTTACAGAGGCAAATTATAATGATTTCAGTGAGGGTTTGCATAGGACTAATACATCAGATTCTTCTACTTGGATTATTTATATATGTATTTATTGCATGTGGATTTATTTATTTATTTATTTATTTATTTATTTTCTTAGATAGTCTTACACTGTATCCCCTGCTAACTTTGTTTTTTGTTTTTGTTTTGTTTTGTTTTGTTTCTTTTGGTTTTTCGAGACAGGGTTTCTCTGTAGCTTTGGTGCCTGTCCTGGAACTTGCTCTTGTAAACCAGGCTGGCCTCGAACTCAGAGATCCACCTGCCTCTGCCTCCCGAGTGCTGGGATTAAAGGCATGCGCCACCACCGCCCAACTCCCCTGCTAGCTTTGAACTTAGAGAAATGCTCCTGCCTCTGCATCTTGAACACGGGGATTTAGGCATTGATAAATGTTAGCACACCTAGCTTAACTTGAATTTTGACAACATAACAAAAGAAAGAAAGGTTGTTTAGTTTGTCTAGATTGTTAGATGGACTAGCAGTTATCTTCTAGCTTATACCAATGAAACCTAATGCAAACCTATACCCCAACGTTAGTGCCACCACCCCTACTGCACTGCATCTACACCCCAACAGTTGTGCCACCACCACTACTGCACTGCATCTACACCCCAACAGTAGTGCCACCACCCCTACTGCACTGCATCTACACCCCAACAGTTGTGCCACCACGACTACTGCACTGCATCTATACCCCAACAGTAGTGCCACCACCCCCTACTGCACTGCATCTATACCCCAACGTTAGTGCCACCACCCCTACTGCACTGCATCTACACCCCAACAGTAGTGCCACCACCCCTACTGCACTGCATCTACACCCCAACAGTAGTGCCACCACCCCCTACTGCACTGCATCTACACCCCAACAGTAGTGCCACCACCCCCTACTGCACTGCATCTATACCCCAACAGTAGTGCCACCACCCCCTACTGCACTGCATCTATACCCCAACAGTAGTGCCACCACCCCCTACAGCACTGCATCTATACCCCAATGTTAGTGCCACCACCCCCTACTGCACTGCATCTACACCCCAACAGTAGTGCCACCACCCCCTACTGCACTGCATCTCACCTTGTTCGTATTCCACATCTCAAATCAATAGAACAGGGCAGAGTTTGAAAGAGAATCCAGTCTCACAAATTTTTATTTTAGTACATTGTTAAAAATGCTGTGCTTTATGATATTAAAGCTCTTACTGTGCCAAACTTTTAAATTAAAATATTTTCTAAATATGTATGCTTGGGAGAAACATAACATATAATTGGTATTCTTTGTGGATTCAGGGATTTACTAGAAGTATTTTAATTTACTGCTAGTAGTAAAAGGAGGATTATTATAAAATGTTTTTCACCTCCATTAGTACTCAAATGACATAAATTAATGTTCTGAAATTTCCTCATTACCAAGCACAATCATAAAAGTTAAAAAGTTTGATCATCCCAAGGACTTGAAAAGATATGTAGAAAATATATTTTCTACATAATGTTGATCAAAATCTTTGAGAGGACTAATAGAACAATGTTTATCAAAATTTAAAAGATTGCTTTTTATCCTGATATTTCATTTTACATAAGTATTCCAGATAAGTAGAATCACATGTGCATAAAAACTGTCTACACAAATGTTAAGGAGTTTAGTACATATGTATATATAATTTATATGCACACACATACACACACATGGTCTTGTTGTGAACTCAGGTGTATAGCAATGATTCTGAATACCTCTAATCCTAGCTATGCAGGAGGCTGAGGCAGGAGATACATCTGAGTTCACAAAAGACCCTGTCTCACTAAGTAAAACAAAATGGCTAGGTAGCTGTGGTAGAAGCAAGCAAAAGTGCTGAGGATGCATGCATTAGTGGGTGTGCCATTCTCCAGGGTAGCTTTCCCCCCTTTTATTGAAAAAAATGTTTTCTCACATAGTATACCTTAATTATGGTTTCCCCTCCTTGTACTCTTCCTAGTTCTCATTCCTCCCTCTCATCTAGATACAGTACCTTTATAATACTAAATACAACATAAGAAAGGGTTTTAAGAATAGAAAGTAAAGCAAATTTCAAATATTTATAATGTTTTTAATTTACAAAAAATCAAGCACAGAAGTCAATATTTAATTATTTTATTTAATTACATAGAAATATATGTAAGATAATTGTGTGTCTGAATGACATAGTGTAAAAGCAAGGGCAAGGTAAAACCCCAAATATTTCACAGACAGAAACTACACAGGGAATTATGAATTAAGACATATTACAAATATAAGGGAGGCCTTCTAAATATAACTAACTAAAAAGAAGTTATAAAAATATATGACAAATTCCATAATTCTGCTTTTAAACTGGCAAACAATTTATATGAGTTTATACATGACTATAATTCTTACAAATATACCCTGACTCAAATCAATAAACTGTATAAATGTTTCTACTGAACAAGAGAGTGTGACAGGGCATGGAGGACTTTCAATGTGTGCTACAGTAAAATGGGCATTACACAGTGACTATTATACAATAAATAGAAGATAAATCAATAACATTGCTAGAAGTTAGGACAGGAGAGAAAAACAATTTCTCGGAGTTATATATTAAGATGATCACTGCTAAACTTCTGTCTCTAATGAGGATTTAATTAAAACACAAAAAAAATTCCAAATAAAATCTGTCTTGCCTGGGTATCTGCTTCACTTCATTCGGTCTGAGGATGTTTGTTACCTTTTATGGGAGAATGAAAGGTGGAGCATGTGAAAGACCACAAGCAGTTCAAAATCTAACCAAAGAAAGGCAGATTAGCGGCACGCAGAAAGCAATTCATGATTTATTATTTAATTGAAGACACGGGGGCTATGAGCACAGATGTTCTATTGAAGGATCTCTGCAGATTTCATAACAACAATGCATTTAAACAATAAGTCTAGGTCATAGATCTTGGGATGGCAATAAAGATGCTGTCATTATTGGAGCATAAAGGAAGGAAGATATATTCTTCTCAGAGGAGTAGGAAAAGCTTTTGGAAGGAGTTAGTATTTGAGCATGGCGTTGATTTTGTATGCTTAGAGACATCAGAGAAGGTGTTCTTGTCTGAGGACCTCCTATCCAGATTGAGGGGACACACATTTCAAGGCACAGGGACAAGCCTGTTGCTGAACTAGTAGATGTATAGGGGGTGAGTCAGCTATTCAACTGGGAAGGGAAACTGGACTCAATCCTGCAGGAGTCTGGGTCAAGTTTCATGCAAAGGAACTGTAGTTCTTTATGGAGGGCATTGACATTACCAGAGCTGAACACTGGAAACCTTTGAGTCACGGTCATGAAGCAGTTTTCAATATGGCACCAGATACCCTATCAAAAACATGTTTCATGTACAGTAGATGTTAGCCACATAAATGAAATGGGAAACATTTAAATAATCAAGGTTTGAATAACAAAATAATCTTGCTGAGCCGTTAAAGATAGCCAGGGTTTATGGAGGTGGTAACCTTATCAGCCAATTTGATAGAGCAAGGTCCAACAGAAGCAGGGGAAGTGCTTGCTAGTTCTGACTCAATCAGTCTTGGGAAATCCCTATGATTAAACCATGCCACAGAAATTTCTTAGTTATACTTTAGGTAATCATTAAAATTAAAGAATCTCTAGGTATGTATAAAACTCGGAGACAGGATTATATGAGAAGGCAGTGAATAATCGCATTCCTCAAGCATGTGTGCTTTTTCTAGTTGAAGGTAAGGGGCTTCTGAGTCTGTCAATACCAGCCTTCAGTGGCAGTTTCTGCAGAATGCCCTTTGGTTTGTCTCTTTTTGCAGCCCCCGCTTCCTGAATTCTAATGAAGGTCTGGGGGCTTCACATCAATGCATATGTTTCTGTATTCTCCAAAAAAGCACTCCCAAATCTTAACTCTAAATACTTAAGTTGATAACAACTGATAAAAAAAAAAGAGGAGACCTTAGCGATATTGGTGCTTTTATAGTAATAAAAATTATACCAGACTTTTTTTGACAGGAAACAAGCAGAAATATAACCCCTTTCTAGAGTGCAACCAAATCGGAAGGAAAGTTCTCATCATTTGCAATGCAAAACGTGCCCAAGGAGAGGAAAATACTTGTTTCTACTAGAAATTCAACCTCCACAATATACATTTAAATAACCGCATTCTGTGGTATTCAGTCTCTAAAATATCCATTTAGACAGCTTCTGGCTGAGACCTTTTGGGTTTTAAAATAGTTCTGTTTTCAGTGTCAAATATTTGGTGTCCATCAGCTGCACTAAAGGAAAAAAAAAAGGTTGGGCAACACTGTGTCTTTTGAGATATAGTAACATGACAGAAGGTGACAAATAGGAGAATATGTCACGGTGAAGCATGATATATTACAGCACAGTGATGTGCTGATACACAAAGAATACATAATATGCATCTTTCTTTTTATTTGCTGCTATTGCAGAGGAGATTATTCTTATAGATTAAGGGACTACTGTCACTTCTTAGGTAACAGAGTAAATATATTTTACTACATTAATATTTCCGTAGAAGACTGTCATGTGCTTTTTCTCTACTTCCTTTCCAATAACTTCAGATTAGACAAAGAAGCATCGTAAATAGAATTCTGTTTCCTATTCTGTTGCATGGCTTATCCAGACGTCACACAACATCAGAAGTCTGAATTCCAAATCACGACCATGGAAAAAGATTAATGTCACGGTCAACATGCATATGATAGAGTGAGAAGTATAGATTTAAACACAGTTGGTATTTTATGATTTCTTTAGAATCTTATATGGTAAAATAAAATGATGAATAAAACTTCCTAATTTATATTTAAAAATCATTTTCTCATTAAATTTTTAAAGAAATATTATTTTTACAAGGCCACTATAAGGTTAATGCACTTTCCTATTATTATTTTTCTAAATATTAGCAACAAGAATTATTGAAAATACCCATTATAAATGGCTCACTGTCAGCTTTTTAATCTGTTACTAAGAATCCTTGGACTTCTGCTTCCCAAAGAGATGTGAACTTTGTGATAATGTTCTTGAAGACAGAGCAAAGTCAGGCTTCTGATTGGAGCATTCGTGCTCCTGATATATACAAATACTAAAATACAAAGCAGAGTGTCTGCATGAGAAACATTAATGCTACCCAGAAAGGGAATGCTTTCTTATTAATAGTTTTGTTGGGATGCTTTTCTTTCATTTAATTATAACCCCCAAATCTCTTCTTTCCTGTAATTAGGAAGGAAAAGAATTCCATTTGAGTAATTTGAATACTATTCTCTCATAAGCACTTATGTGTCTTAAATAAACAAGAAGAAATTTTATATATAAAATACTCAAAAGTAATTTTATGTCCCACTAAAGGAATTCAGTCCTGAGAGTTACTCTATCCTGCTTTCTCCACACATGGAAAGCTGTATACCTGAAATTGTCCTTACCAATTTATATATATTCTGTAGTACCAATCTCATTTTTTTATAGAACATGATTTTATTTTCACATACCCCAAAATACAACTTACTCATTCATGAAGCAAGCACATGGTGACTGATCACTTATCCTGATGAGCAAAATGCAGAAACAAAGGGAGTGTAGACATAGCCCTGTGCAAAGCATTTGCTTAACATGTACAGAGCATTGCCTTGATCCTGAGACCCACAGAATATCTGTGCTTCTCCCTTTATCCATTTCTGCCACTCTAGATCCCACTAAATAGGACCTATGGGCAAAGAACTCACATTTTGCTAAAATGCGTAGTGTTTCTCTGAACCATAGAAATATATTTTTTAATTTAGTATGCTTTGATAATATAAGCACCATATTAAGTATAAAATGAAGCATTTTGCATTTGATAAATAAGATTTTAAAACTTCTCAGATTAAAGGTTCATATTTGTAATAGAAAATATTTAGCTATAGAAAGTATTTATTTCTTTATTTTGTGGTGCTGGGATCAAATATAAGTACCTGTGTGTACCAGGCTACCACTTTTCATGGAGGTGTCCATACCCCCCCATCTCTAGGGAATATTCTTGGGTCCAAAAGGCCTTTCTGCTGAGATAGAAGACATAAAAGCTCGGAATCTACAGCATGCTGCATTTTGTAGGCAGGAATGGCACTTCATTTTATATATGCTCTCTTATAAATGCCATTTTTTTTCCAACAGAGAACTAGAAAAAAGGGTTTTCTTAAAATATAAGAACAGAAACTACTTCAAAGCTATTAAACACCTGGGATTGATAGAATTAATTTGTTGTGATATCTATATCACACAAATAAACCTGTAAAATCTTAAGGACAAAATATACAGAGAACGAAATTTATAGAAAATGTATCGTCTTAGCTCATGTAATGTAAATGTTTTCAGTGTTTCTTTAAAAAGCAAAAATAGTCATTATTCACTTTATAGATCTGTATGGATGTACACATCACACACTTAACTTAGACTAAACCTTATTTATTAAAACAGTAGAGTCTCAATATGTATGTTTGTAATGGATGAAAACTATGTGGCAAGGCTGAAGTATTTGATATAGCCTTTAAAAACATATTTTGAACTCAGTTCCCATGACCCAAACCAGATGATGCATAACTGTCTGTGACTCCAATTCCAGGGGATCCCACATGCATTTTTGGCTCTGTGGCACTCTGCCTTCATTTGGTACACATACTCACATTTAAGCACATATATACATGCACATAAATTTTAATGAAGTTCTTTAAAAAAAGAAATTTTTATAAAAAATGTATTGTGGGATACTTTTAATATATCTTTATTGCCTTCTAAGTAATGATGTTTATACCCATAGTTAGCTGTTTCTGTCAGATTTGGTCAGATAAGCTTTTCTTTTTTTGTAGTTGTAGTGGTAAATATAAGAATTATAACATGTTACAGAGAGAGAGGGGGCCGCTTGTTCTTCCCGGCTGCTAACTTACACCCAAAATTATCACACAGAAACTGTATTAATTAAATCATTGCTTGGCCCATTAACTCTAGATACTTATTGGCTAACTCTTACATCTTAATTTAACACATTTCTATTAATGTGCATATCACCGTGTGGCAGTGGCTTACTGACAAATATTCAGCATGTCTGTCTCTAGTGGCTAGATGGTGTCTCTCTGACTCCACTCTTTTTTTATTCCAGCATTTAGTTTAGTCTTTTCTGCCTACCTAAGTTCTACCCTACCAGGCCAAGGCAGTTTTTTTTATTCATTAACCAATAAAAGCAACACATAGACAGAAGGACCTCTTACACCAATAACTGGCAAAAGTGTTGAGAACAAGTGACTTACATTTTCAACCATAATGGGATGTGTTTACCACCATATATACTTCCAACAATAAGTCTCAAAGAACACTATATCAGAAGTTAAAAGCCAAGTGTGAGAGCCAAGAAGGGGAAGCCAGAGGAGTGACAAGGACTCCTGAGCATGTCACAGCTCTGGTACATTGAACCCACAGAAGCTGTAATTAAACTGTACCAAATATGCCAAACACTGGACCTGTCAATATCCTGTCCTTTAAAGGGGGAAGCACTTGGTTTTGGTCACCTGTTTCTGGCCATTTCTGTGCTTTAATGATGGATGGAGGTAGAGAGCCATTTTCTTCATTAGTGTGACTGCTCATGCACTATAAGCAACCTCAACAAAACTCACTGGGACACAGGCACACATGCACACACAATGATAGCCGAAGGGGATCTAGTTGGGGAGAAAAGGAATCATTGGAACAAGAAAAGGTAATGAAATTAATATGATTAAAATACAAAATACACACATAGGAGCATACCATAATGAAAACCTTTATTACATGTAATTAAAACATGCTAATACAACATTTTTTAAAAGGAGTATCTTTGTATAATTTAAGTTAATGGATCATTGTGAGTTAAAGAGGCCTGTTATCTTTACAATTGTGAGCATTCTAAAGTTTGATCTTATGTTTGACAATTTTAAGCACCGCAGAAAACCAGTATATATGAGAGTTTTTCTTTGTTTTGTTTTATTTCTTAATTTCTTTTCTTGAATAGGTAGGATAAACATAATAAAAATGGCAAGTCTACCAAAAGCAATCTATAGATTCAATGTAATTCCCATCAAAATCCCAACACAATTCATTGCACACCTTGAAAGAACAATTATCACTTCAGTGATGGTTTTTGTTTTGTTTTATTATATTAAAATTTTGTTATATTCTGCTATTATCTCTTAGAGGTCTATTCTTTTCTAATGAGAGACAGAACAGGATTGGACCAAGATAGAATTGAGAAAGGAATTGGAAGGGACAGAGGAAAAGGGAGCTGTGATCAGGATATATGACGGGAGAAAATAATCTATTTTTAATAAAAAGAAAGTCCCTGACAGGAGTACCCAAGAGCCTGGGTTCTAGCTCATTCCAAGTGTCTTTAATTTGACAACCAAGATTAGCCATAACAACATAGAAAATATGTAATATCAAATTCTGGATGACCTGGGTCAGAAGGAAACCAAGAATTCTATCACCAAAAGCAGAAACTAAATAAGCATAGAGGATACCTAGTATCTCTGCAGAATGTTTGGATACAATTAAATATGACTAATATTTAGCTTTACATTCACCTAAATATTTAGTAACATTGAAGAGAAATTGTAAATTTATTTTGTCCCACACTTCCAGTCTTAACTTAAGTTCAACTTTAATAGCGGAACAAAATGTGTTTATTCAATAGCTTTAGAGAAAAGGAAATTTTACTCAGAGATTTTGCTGGTGTTTATAATTAATAAATTAGACTGCCTTAGATGGGAGTGAGAATGATTTAGGCAAATTACTCCATTGCATTTCTTAGATGAGTGTTATAGTTACAGACATCCTAAAGATTAATTAAAATGTAGAACAATAATTTGTAAAAAAAAAAAAGAGCTTCATTAGTTTCCTCTGAATTTAAATAATTTATGTTTTTATTTTAAGTAATTTGTTATTATTGTTAATTATTAATAATTATCACTATCATCACCATCATTATTATTATTGTATTTATACATAATGACACACAACACATGTAAGTCAGAGGATAATTATGCAAAGTTGGTTTTCTCCTACACACACATATATATATACATATTCCAAAGATGGAGTTTTGATTGTCATACTTCTGAGATAAATAACTGTCTTTACCCCATGAGGCATCTCACTAGTGCCAGCAATGGTTTAAACAACCAAATGGTTAAACGATCAAAAATTTTCAAAGTAGAGAGCTGACTTCTCTTTCTGTAAGTTGGCATGTGGTTGGTATATCTCTGTTTGATGGCAAAAGATAATCTTTATTAACTTTTTGATGCTGTTGTTCATTTGTTTTTCAAGACAGAGTTTCTCTGTATAGCCCTGGTGGTCCACCTCAGAACTAGTTCTGTATACCTTAACTAACAGAGATCCTGCCTCTGCCTTTTAAGTGCTGGAATTAAAAGCATGCACCACCATCACCTGACAATTTTTTAATTACTATATATTATTTCTCCCTTTCCTTACTCCCTCTAACTCCCAATGTAACTTTCCTCCTGCTTTCTTTCTCAGATGTGCAGCTCTGGCATATTTTTCTTCACTTTTTGTTATACGCATGCTCATGTGCACACTGTACACACACACACACACACAATGTAATACTATTTGTATTTATACACTTTCAGAACTGACAACTTGGTATTGGATAACCAAGTGAGGAACCCTTCCATGGAAATTATTTTTTCTCTTCCTCTCAGCCTTTTTTTTTTTTTTTTTTTTTATGGCATTGTCTAGACTTATGGTCCCATGGGATTTTCTCTTCCATGTTAGTATGTCTGTTGGGATTGTCCTTCTTCAGGTCTTATTGAGTCAGCCATTTTGTTTGGAATTTATGAAATGCTGTTTTTAAATTAGTATTTAAAATTTCTGTTCTCAGGGTCCCACTCAGGGTCTGAGTCCACTTTCTTTTGCACGCAAGATGTAGGATTTGCAGCTACGTTTCCAGTACCAACACTACCTGCATGCCTCCATGCTCCCAGCCATGATGTTAATGGACTGAATCTCTGAAGTTGTAAGCAAGCCACCCCAATTAAACATTTTACTTCATAAGAATTGTGGTCATGTTGTCTCTTCATAGCAATAAAAACCCTAAGACAAGTGTTATATGACTTTATTATATTGCATGGCACCAGTATAAGCTCATTAGAGTGATCACGACACTATGCTTAACTGGCCCTAATTTTTACATGCTATGAATCAGTTTTCATGGAAAAACATATTACAAGGAACTGTGAGTACAGAATAGAAGTATAATCTAAATAATAATGACTTAAAATTAACCATCAAGATTTTCTTTTTGTCAAGAGTCAATTCCACAACTTTCCCTATTTCTTCTCTGAACTTTTTTACCTTAGAAAAAATTTACCAAAACACCTGTACTTTCTTGCATTCCTGTTATGATTTTACACATTTCTAAATCTCACACAGATAAGCAGATTCCAATAAAATTTGATGATAAAAGAAAACAGCACCTCCTGTATGTTGAGAATTCCAATGCCAACTTTCAGCTGAATGTGAATTAAAATGGCTAGGTTATAAATCCCCTGAAAATAAGGTTTATAATGGAAATGCTGACAGGCATTTAACAATAGCAGCAGTAGCTGGCACCACTGTAATAAAGGGACTTAAATGAAAAAAAAAATGTATGCCTCGCAAAGATGTGCATATTTCAGGGTGAAGCTATGTGCAGACTCAATGTAGGGATAGATGATAGTGTGCCTCAGCAATTACGATTCATGGGGCTGGGGGAAAAAAAGGTTCTTGAAATACAGCTTCCAATCAAATTGTCAGGAGAGTTTAAGGAAAAGCCTGTATTTGGTAGTCTTCCTGTTCTATTATTCCTGCCCCATCATCTTAGGAATCTATTTTATTCAACTTTCCTATGAGGTCAAAGAAAAGCTTAGTCAGAAATTGAGCCTCGGGACCCAGCCAGGTCTTATAACACCCATTCTTCTGAAGTCCTCCAACAAATGAACGACTGAAGTACTGGTTAGTCATTACATTAGAAAATACCACACCCATCCTCTAAGGATGCTGAATCTCTTCAGTCATGAAGGGAACCATTCTGCTTGTTTCAGGCCCTCATCCCCAAGACAGGACAGCATCCCTAAGCTGTCCTCTGAACCACCTACATGCTGAAAGTTTACCCTCTGTTTACATCTGAACAGTATGTTAGATAAGGTGTTTTCCAGTGAGTCACATAACAGACACTTCCTCCTCCCCTTCCTTCTTCTTTCTTCCTCCTCATCCTCTTTTTCATTTTTATTCTACTATTGAATTTTAAATCCATGCGTGTTTACAAATAAAGATCTGAATATCAAGTATGCCAGGCAGTATTGTTCTGATTGTGACTATAAAATAAAAGTTTGAAATCTTCTAAAAAGACTTTTTAAAACAAACTGTATCTAGATCCAGAATTATCATTTGTATATTCTTATTTCCAGACACCTGTGCCCCAGGTTAGCACCAAAGAGAACTTCCTGTTGTTTAACAAACAAAAAGGTCTTTGGCTATTTGGGGAAAGAATTTTCCCCAGAAATAGAATAAAGGCTTGCTTGTCTTAGAACCCGTGCATTCTTTCTTCATATCTATAAATCACACCTAAACTGTTGAGATTCAAAATGTTAATCAAATCTGCTTTTTACTTTTCTTCTTGTAACTGACACATGCAAATTTTAAAAGATATGATAACCAGTCCTAAAGTATGGCTTGTATAAATATTTGACATGGGTTAAAATGAATACGTTGGATATGACTGTAAGTCATGCGGCTGTTTAGTTTTTAAATTAAGGATAACTATGACAATATGTGCTTATATTTCTATGCAGACTTGAATTCTCAATTGCTTAATATAATTGAACAGTTTAAATTAATCACTTTAAATAGCGTATGTGTTGGAGGGTCCCAGGATAGGAAAATAATTAAGATCTGCTGGGTAAACTGGGAAGAGGAACAAAAGGGAGGGGTGGGGGATGGGAACATGGGGGTTCCAGATAGCCCAGCTGGGGGAGGGATGAAGAAGGAGAGCAATGAAAGAGATATCTTGATAGAGCGAGCCATTATGTAGCTAGAGAGAAACCAGATGCTATGGAAATTCCCAGGATGACCCCATCTAAGACTCCTACTAAGAGAGTATCGGAATGGGCCTTCCCCTATAATCGGGTTAGTAACTACCCTAATTGTCATCATAGAACCTACATCCAGTAACTGATGGAAGCAGGTACAATAATCCATAGCGAAGTGCCTGGATCTTAGTTGAAGAGAGATGCCAAATATTTTCCCCAAATTACATATTTTTATATTCATATTAGTGGAGTAAAAAAAAATTATTCCCTTGCAACACTAGGGACTCCCTTTAGTATTCTCTATATTTGCTGGCCTTGAGAGTCGCATTCTTAATTTTTGTTATTGGGCTGTAGTAGTTTGTATAGAAATAATTATTTTATGAAATATACAAATGGATGTGAAATTGTAGATTGACTTTAATTTTATCTAAAATATTTAAGTTGTTATTTAAACTGCTTTTGGTTTAAGAGATTAAGATAAAAAATAAGCTGTCAATATTACTGCTTATTGCTTCTTTGCAGCTAATCTGTCCAAATGCTTTTATTATACCTATTTTAAAGTAATTTTTTGTTATTATCTTCCAATAATTTTTCTATTATAAGGCAAGTTACCTCACATTTGCCGTGCTCAGGTTCTTGCAAGTTTATAATTTTGTTTTTTTGGTTTGGTATGCTTTGTCAGTTTAGAAAATGTATTTTTTAATAATATTTGTGTGTAGTAGGATCAAAAACCCATTGCCATTGTTCTTGAGTTTTCAGTAGTCCTCATTGTCCGCTATGTTCAGCGAGTCCGGTTTTATCCCATGCTTTTTCAGACCCAGGCCAGCTGGCCTTTGTGAGTTCCCAATAGAACATCGCCATTGTCTCAGTGTGTGGGTGCCTAGGCAGTTTGGATGCTCACCTTACTAGACCTGGATGGAGGTGGGTGGTCCTTGGACTTCCCACAGGGCAGGGAACCCTGATTGCTCTTCGGGCTGATGAGGGAGAGGGACTTGATTGGGGGAGGGGGAGGGAAATGGGAGGTGGTGGTGGGGAGGAGGCAGAAATCTTTAAAAATAAATAAATAAAAAATAATAATATTTGTGTGTGTGTGTGTGTGCCATATTGGTGAAAGTGTCCACGGAGTCCAGAAGAGAGTACCAGATCCCCTGGAGCTGGAACTTGCAGTAATGAGTTACCCACATGAGTGATAAGAAGAAGCGTTACTCTAGAAGAGCACACAGAGCTAGTAACAACTTAGCAGCCCCTTAAAAGTTGCTTCCTGGGAAAATTCCCAATATTGTTTATGTTTTAATTTTATCTTCTCCCTTTTATGCTAATTATACTTATTATAGACTATGTATATTATCTGATATTAAATATTATGTAAGCATATTATCTGTAGCTGTGTATATTAAACCTTTTCAATGTTATCTTTCAAACTATAATATTGACTCTATTTATCTTTATTCTTTTTCCCTTCTTTGCTTTTCTTATCTCTATTGCAATGCTAGCTACAATGTTCAGTCCATCAATTTATACATGAAAAAGGCACATTGAGAAATTTACTTTTTTTGCTTTTTCTCTCTTACTTCCCTCAATTATTTTATGCTTTATGACACATTCCTCAATTTCACGTCTGCTTTGTTTTTCCTGATCAAAAAGTGTCTATTTTCATTGCCTCAATCCCTGTCAAATGCTATAAAAATTTTAAAATGAGTGGTTTGATATCTGCATTATCCTCATTTTTTGAGAACCACCCATTATATTACCTTTTCTGATTATACTCTGCTTTGTGACTAAAACAATAATTAGTTATTTTGAAAAGAAACTATTACAGAAACATTTCATCTCTGTTATATTTTAAAGAACTTCTAATTACTTGGTATATATATAGGAATCAATACCACCTAGGAAGATTTATACAAGAAACTATAAATTTACTTAATTGTTTTTCTTTTTTATATTTTTATTACTTTATAAATAATATCAATCAAAATTCCCACTTCCTTCCCTCCTCCCACTTCCCTTCTGCTCCCGCACAGACCCTACCCCTACCCCTCTCCAGTCCTAAGAGAGGGCAAGTCACCCTGCCCTGTGGGAAGGTGAAGGCCCTCTCCCTACATCCAGGCTTAGGAAGGTATGCATCCAAAGAGAATAGGATCCCAAAAAGCCAGTACATGCAGTAGAGACAAATCCCAGTGTCATTATCGTTGCCCCCTCAGTCTGCCCCAATTGTCAACCACATTCAGAAGGTCCAGTTTGATCCTACGCTGAATTCATAATAGGAATTTTGTTCTATGTGTGCTGACTTCAATTCAATGTGTGCTAGATAAACAGATGATATTGTGGTAACAAATGAGATTGCCTTTTGTGTGTTCGAGCATTCTCCGACACATAGTAAGTCCTCACTAAGTTCTTATAGAGTAACTGAAATATAGTGCAGCCCGCCTAGACAGTACATGTCAGTCACAATTATATGAATGCAATTATTTTGTCATTCTTCCATTCTTCTATCTAGTTTTATGTATTGACGGAATGCAGATGGTAAGAGCATAAGGGGTGGAGTCAGTCTAACTTCCCTTTTGCCCATATACATGATGATAATTCAGTATCACTGAAAAAAGCTTTAAAATGTGGGCGGGGCAGCCTAATTTTAATGAATTACATCAAAATCTATTGCTAGGTTTTCAAACATGAGGCTGGCACTGCCTATAATTTCCAGAAACTGTAGACAATTGATACTGAAACAGAAGTCCTGTGATACATATGTGTACAGTAGTGGCATTTAATAAAGTATAGAAAATACAGTACAACATTGTACCCTGATATTACAAGCAGCAAGATGGAATGCTTAATGTATCCATGAATTCCACATCTGAACATGAGAAGTAGCAGCAATAATACCACTTGTTCTAAACTCTCTTTGATAGGACCTTGCTTGAAAACAGTACCTATGACACAAATACCTAATTGTATAGCAATTAAAATTATCTCATGTTAATGACAAGTTATGGATATTGTAGAAAAGAAGTTACTAGATATAAAGTAGTTTTGGGGATCACTTATGTAAACTCTCATATCATCTGCAAATAGCCAAAGTTTGACTTCTTTCTTGCCAATTTGAATCCACTTGATCTCCCTTTGTTGTCTTATTGCTCTAGCTAGAACTTCAAGAACTATGCTGAATAGATATGGAGAGAGTGGACAACCTTGTCTTGTTCCTGATTTTGGTGGAATCATTTTTGTGTTTCTCTCCTTTTAATGATGTTGGCTGTTGGCTTGCTGTATATTGCTTTTAATATGTTTTGATATGTTCCTTGTATCCCTAATCTCCTTAAGACCTTTACCATGAATGGGTGGTATTGGGTGTTTGGAAACCTATTTTCTTTGGTTGGATGCTCAGCCTAGATATTGAAGGAAGAGCCTTGGACCTTCCCCAAAGCAATGTGCCTTACCCTCTCTGAAGAGTGGATGCAGGGTGGGGTGAAGGAGTAGGTGAAGAGTATGGGGGGAGGGGAGGGAGTGAGAACTGGGATTGATATGTACAATGAAAAAATATAGCTTGTTCTCTTAAAAAATAAAAGAAAAAATACTTTTAATAAGAAGTAGAGTAGTTGTTTTGAAATGTCATTTAATTCACTTAATGAGAATGATGACTAGATTTTCTTTTAAAGGTCATGGCAGTGTTTAATCTGCCCACATCTGTACTTGAAACAGTAACCATCAGTGTTTATGAGTTTTTCATCCCTGAAATAATACACCATGCCATATTAAACTTTAATGAAATAAGCATAATATTGTATTTTGTTTTATGAATGACTATACTTAATAAACAATGCATTATTTAGTTTGAATCAACTAACTGAATGCAGTTAAGGTCTGAAAAGTCAGTTGAGAAGTAATAAGAGTAGGCCTTTTCATTGTTTTCTTATTCATATTTCAAATTGCTCAGGACCTGCCTTCTCCCAGCTCTGAGTATTTTAAGGAAATCTGAAATTCTGAGACACAACACGTTTCATTACCAACTGATATATTTATTGCAATGGGGATAAAAGGCGAACAGAATTCCAAAGGTACAAATTCTTCAAGTACAAAAAGTTTAAACATAGTCGAATATAATGATCTTTGAAAATCATGTAAGATACAAATCTTAAAACTTGTTGAGCCGGGCAGTGGTGGTGCACGCCTTTAATCCCAGCACTTGGGAGACAGAGGCAGGCGGATCTCTGTGAGTTCGAGACCAGCCTGGTCTACAAGAGCTAGTTCCAGGACAGGCTCCAAAACTACAGAGAAACCCTGTCTCGAAAAACCAAAAAAAAAAAAAAAAAAAAAAAAAAAAAAACTTGTTGAAGCATACTTAAATTTTCAATAGGAAATTGAGACATGGTCCATGAATAAACAGATCCAGAAAAAAATTACCGGAGAAAGGTAAAAATTTTGAAAGAATATCCTTTAAAACATGATAATTCAGTAATATAAAATATAATTTGATAAATAGTACACATATGTGCACTAATGTTACAGCACTTCTATAAAGAATATGTAGAGTTTCCAGTTAGCTTTCCAGTAGTCTTTGACATCTCCTTCTGAAGAATATTTTCAGAGAGGAGATTATGCCTAATAACATAGAGTGTGAAGAGTCCAATAAATGATACTGTGTTACTTGTGTGTTTTTATTTTAGTATTATTTCAAATGGAAGTAAGGTAACATCTATTTCTAAAACTCCAATAAGCCCAAAATTAAAATTTAATGGTTTATCATTCTGTAGGATTAATTATTCTATAGTTCTTGTTATTTTATCCATACATATACTTTTTGGACTATCCGTAAGTGATGAATTCTCTGTTTCCCTAGGATTTCAATGTATATTAAGAAAAGTATTTTAAAGTCTAGTTTCTTGAGTTCTTTATATATTTTGGAGATCAGACTTTTGTCTGTTGCAGGGTTGGTGAAGATCTTCTCCCAGTCAGTGGGTTGCCTTTTTGTCTTAGTGGCAGTGTCCTTTGCTTTACAGAAGCTTCTCAGTTTCAGGAGGTCCCATTTATTCAATATTGCCCTTAATGACTGTGATGCTGGAGTTATATGTAGGAAGTGGTCTCCTGTGCCCATGTGTTGTAGAGTACTTCCCACTTTCTCTTCTATCAGGTTCAGTGTGTTCAGACTGATATGGAGGTCTTTAATCCATTTGGACTTGAGTTTTGTGCATGGTGATAGATATGGATCTATTTTCATTCTTTTACAGATTGACTTCCAGTTCTGCCAGCACCATTTGTTGAAGATGCTCTCTTTCTTCCATTGTATACTTTTAGCTCCTTTAATGAAAATTAGGTGTTCATAAGTTTGTGGGTTAAAGTCAGGGTCTTCTATTCGATTCCATTGGTCGACTTCTCTGTTTTTATGCCAATACCAAGCAGTTTTCAATATTGTAGCTCTGTAATAGAGTTTGAAGTCAGGGATGGTAATGCCTCCAGACGATCCTTTATTGTATAAGATTGTTTTGCCTATCCTGAGTTTTTTGTTTTTCCATATAGAGTTGATTATTGTCCTCTCAAGGTCTGTAAAGAATTTTGATGGGATTTTGATGGGGATTGCATTGAATCTATAGATTGCTTTTGGTCAAGAAACTAGACTTTAAAATGCTAATCAACCCAATTAAAAAATGGGGCACTGAACTGAACAGAGAATTCTCAACAAAAGAAGTTCAAATGACCAAAAGACACTTAAGGTCATGCTCAACTTCCTTAGCGATCAGAGAAATGCAAATCAAAACAACTTTGAGATACCATCTTACACCTGTCAGAATGGCTAAAATCAAAAACACCAATGATAGCCTTTGCTGGAGAGGTTGTGGAGTAAGGGGTACACTCATCCATTGCTGGTGGGAATGCAAACTTGTGCAAACACTTTGGAAAGCAGTGTGGCGGTTTCTCAGGAAATTCGGGATCAATCTACCCCAGGACCCAGCAATACCACTCTTGGGAATATACCCAAGAGATGCCCTATCATATTACAAAAGCATTTGTTCAACTATGTTCATAGTAGCATTGTTTATAATAGCCAGAACCTGGAAACAACCTAGATGCCCCTCAATGGAAGAATGGATGAAGAAAGTGTGGAATATATACATATTAGAGTACTACTCAGTGGTAAAAAACAATGACATCTTGGATTTTGCATGCAAATGGATGGACATAGAAAACACTATTCTGAGTGAGGTAAGCCAGACCCAAAAAGATGAACATGGAATGTACCCACTCATAATTGGTTTCTAGCCACAAATAAAGGACATTGAGCCTATAATTCATGATCCTAGAGAAGCTAAATAAGGTGAACCCAAAGAAAAACATACAGTTATCCTCCTGGATATTGTAAGTAGACAAGATTGCCGGGCAAAAACTGGGAACTGGGGGGTCGGGTGGGATGGGGGAAAGGGGAGATGGGGAGAGAAAAGTGAGAAGGGGTGGATGGGAAAAACTTGGGGGAATGGGATGGTTGGGATAAAGGAAGGGTAGATATGGGAGCAGGGAAGTATATATCTTAATTAAGGGAGCCAATTTTAGAGTTGGCAAGAGACTTGACCATAGAGGGGTTCCCAGGTGTCCAGGGAGATGGTCCCCAGCTAGTTCCTTGGGCAGTTGAGGAGAGGGAGCCTGAAATGGCCCTATCTTATAGTCATACTGATGAATATCTTGCGTATCATCATAGAACCTTCATCTGGCCATGGAAGAAGATAGAGACAGAGACCCACATTGGAGCACCAGACTGTGCTTCCATGGTCCAAATGAGGAGCAGAAGGAGAGAGAACATGAGCAAGGAAGTCAGGACCGTGAGGGGTGCACCCACACACTAAGACAATGGGGCTGATCTATTGGGAACTCACCAAGGCCAGCTGAACTGGGTCTAAAAAAGCATGGGATAAAACCGCACTCTCTGAACATGGCAGACAATGAGGGCTGCTGAGAAGCCAAGAACAAGGTCACTGGGTTTTGATCCTACTGCATGTACTGGCTTTGTGGGAGGATAGGCTGTTTGGGTGCCCACCTTCCTAGACCTGGATGGAGGGGGGAGGACCATGGACTTCCCACAGGGCAGGGAACCCTGACTGCTCTTTGGTCTAAAGAGGGGGGGAAGGGAGTGGGGGAGGGGGAAGGAAATGGGAGGCGGAGATGGGCAGGAGGCAAAAATTTTTAATAATAATAAGAAAAAGAAAAGTAAAGACATTCTAATAACACACACACACACATGCATGCATGAGCAACCTAAAACACACTTCACATTAACCTATATCATAAATCCAAATCCAACGTTCATATTCAAATTCTGTAAATTGATGCTGTAATACATTTTATAGCCTGATTCCAATAAAGACATAATCAGGTGCTATGTATTACTCTGGCCTTTGCATCCTTTACATTGAAAGAGTTGCTGTGCAATCTTTATCATTTTAAACTTTAAATAAGAGTTCTGTTAATTTAAAAATTACCAAATTTTGGTTTACCTTGTATTTCCATATGATGATACTTAGAATTTTGTCTTTAGCAAAAAGAGCACAGATGTGGAGCCCTTTTAAGGGCTGTGTAACAAGAGGCATAATATTGATGATACTAACTCCCATCAATTTATCAACTCCAACACCATTCATGGACTTTCTTCCTTGTAAAATTGCTGTCTTCTTTCTTTTTTTCTTTCTTTTGTTCTTTCTACAGTCAGCACTTAATATGTATAGGCATATGTTGGATATAATTTGTGGTAAGATGCTTGCTGTCTATGGAATCTTTCTATCATTTTCACAATCTTAGCTGCTGATTCTGTGACTCTTATGTTTTCTATAAATATTAAAATTTATTGAAAGCAATGACTTCTTTATTCATCTGTTTATTTACTTATTTGTCACAGATTTGTTCAATGCTTTATAATCTATTATCATCATTTTTTCACTATTACTCTTTATAATTGTTCAACATGAACCCCTTCAAATGAACTCCTCTGTCCTTTTGCCAAAACTCCAATATTATCTTATTTGAGCTTATCAGTACTACCTTAAGACTATCAGCCAACAGGTAGTGGCATACACCTTTAATTCTAGCACTTTGGATGTAGATGTAAATAGAGCTCTGAGTTCGAGGCCAGCCTTAACTACATAGTGAGCTCTAGAATGGCCAGGACTATGAAGGGAAACCATCTCTTGAGAAACTAAAGAATGGCACTGGGTTTTGATCCTACTGCATGTACTGGCTTTGTGAGAGCCTAGCCAGTTTGGATGTTCACCTTCCTAGACCTGGATGGAGGGGGGAGGACCTTAGACTTTCCACAGGGCAGGGAACCCTGACTGCTCTTCGGATTGGAGAGGGAGGGGGAGAGGAGTGGGGGAAGGGGAGAGGAGTGGGAGGAGGGAAAGGGAAATGGGAGGCTGGGAGACAGCGGAAATTTTTTTTCAATAAAAAAAGAAAGAAAGATTCCCATTTTTTGCCCATCAATCTTGTCTATTTCCCATAGCTGGGAGGATATCTATATGTTTTTCCTTGGGTTTACCCTCTTGTTTAGCTTCTTTAGGATCACAAATTATAGACTCAGTGGCCCCTATCCATGGCTAGAAACCAATTATGAGTGAGTACATCCCATGATCTTCTTTTTGGGTCTGGGTTACCTCACTCAGGATCGTATTTTCTATTTCCATCCATTTGCATGCAAAATTCGAGAAGTCATTGTTTTTTACCGCAGAGTAGTACTCTAGTGTATATATATTCCACACTTTCTTCATCCATTCTTCTATTGAAGGGCATCTAGGTTGCTTCCAGGTTCTGGCTATTACAAATAATGCTGCTATGAACATAGTTGGACAAATGCTTTTGTCATATGCTAGGGCATCTTGGGGGGTGGGGTGGGATGGGGATGAGGGGAGATGGGGAGAGAAAAGTGTGAAGGAGAGGATGAGGGGAACTGGGGGAATCGGGGTGATTGGGGGTAAAGGAAGGTTGGATGGGGGAGCAGGGAAACTCATACCTTAGTTAAGGGAGCCACCTAAGGGTTGGCAAGAGACTTGAACCTGGAATGGCTACCAGAAGCCCAGGGCAATGTCCCCAGTTAGTTCATTGGGGCACCTGAGGATAGGGAACCTGAAATGAACCTATCCTATAATCATACTGATGAATATCTTGCATATCGCCATAGAACCTTCATCTAGCGATGGATGGAGATAGAGACAGAGACCCACACTGGAGCACCGGACTGAGCTCCTAAGGTTATAATGAGGAGCAGAAGGAGAGAGAACATGAACAAGGAAGTCAGGACCATGAGGGGTGCACCCAACCACTGAGACAGGGGGGCCGATCTATTGGGAGCTCACCAAGGCCAGCTGGACTGCTACTGAAAAAAACATGGGATAAAACCGGACTCTCTGAATGTGGTGGACAATGAGAGCTGATGAGAGGCCAAGGAGAATGGCACAGGAACTTTCATCTGGCAATGGATCGAGAGAGAAACAGAGACCCAATTTGGATCAACCGTCTGAGCTCTTAAGGTCCAAATGAGGAGCAGAAGGAGGGAGAACATGAGCAAGGAAATCAGGACCACGAGGCGTGCACCCACCCACTGTGACAGTTTCCTGGATTCATGTGTGTGTACTTTTTTGTTTGTTTGTTTGTTTTTCTTTAAGAGAGAAAAAGGCTATGAAGTTGGATCGGCAGATAGGAAATGTGCAAAATGTTAGGGGAGAGGAAAAATATGACCAGTATATATTGTCTTAAAAGCAAAAAATAAACAGTCATCCAAATACATACATGTTACCAACAACTTTTGAGATACCCCAGACCCATCTTGTAGAATTTTATTTCAAGCCCTGTGACTCATCTTTTATTTAAGTACCTTCAAGTAAATGCATTAATTTTTAAATTGCTAGTAGTATCAGTTATTAGTTGACATAGCTAAAAACATTTGGATGTTTAGTCAATATGGATTAATAAAATATATTCTATGTGTAATGTAGAACATAAGTAATGCTTATATATGTAGATGTATGTGTATTGCATTGTTTGAATATCTATTTAATAAGGTTATATCTATAAATTTTAGTACAACTCATTCCTTTGGAACAGGTACACTTGTGTACTTTCTATGTGTGTGACTTGCTCAACAGAGATGCCCGAACCCATTTTCTCAATGAATTTACTGACTAACTAAGTTTAGAATACACAGAGGATTCTTGCAGAATTGTTGATTTGTACCAACAAGTATCAGACAAGAACAAGAACTTAATGTCTGTTTCAATTTGTAGGCAAAACTTATTGGCGTGAATTTCAGAAAACACAAGTGAATAAGTATATGAATTTTGATAGTGGTTATACATATGAAACACTTAGTTCCACAAAAACCTAGATATTTAAGTTCATATGTAATAATAGAGATATACTGCATTTGACTTTGTTATTGCGAGATAATATTTGTAAAATTTGTTTTTATTGTTGTATGTATTAGGAATTTCTCTGTTTTATTTCTGATCAGTATTCTTTTGCATAATCACAACTAATTTATTCATTCTCTTCTTAATGAACATGTGGGTTGTTTTCAGCATTTGGCTTTTATGCATAAAAATGTCAAAGCCATTCTTTTAGAAGTCTTTTTGAAGACATATGTTTCTACTTTTATTGGACTACACCTAAAAATGGAGTTACTGGGTCATATGGTAGATATAAATCTAACTTTGTAAGAAGCTGCTTCAATCTTCCCCTGTATGGTTTGTGTCATTTGTGAACTCAGTAGTAATGCGTAACTATTCAATTTGTTTCAAATCCTCCCTGACATTAGATATTTTGATCTTAAAATTACAAGAATTTGAGGAGCTTCACAGGAATGTATTATGATGGCTACAATGTGTATTTTCTTGGTGAATTGTTCTCAATTCAATTTATTTTCTCATAGTTGTCATCTCCTGTGTCCTAAGAAATATCGCCAGTTACCATTTTGTCAAAATGATCTCTCTAAGTGCTTTAAGAACCATCATTCCTTCAGCTCTGGCATTTCAGTTGCTTTTCCTGTTAAGTTCATTTTTTTGTTTGGCGTTGGGTAGAGTATAACCTTCACATTTTTCTATGTGGATGTTCAGTTGGTCTGCTTCACTTGCTGGTGAGATGTTCCCCAATGCTTTTCTCTAGTGCTTTTATAGAAATTCAGTTCTACTGTTAAAAACTTGCTCTGGTCTGTACTGTTTTGCTGATTTCATTGCTGTGATTAAAGAAAATTTCAGCTTTCATGTTCTTTTTGTTTGTTTGTTTTTGTTTTATGTTGCTTGTTTGTTTGGTTTTGTTTTGTTTTCTCGAGACAGGGTTTCTCTGTAGCTTTGGAGTTTGTCCTGGACCTAGCTGTTGTAGATCAGACTGACCTCATCTCACAGAGATCTTCCTACCTCTGCCTCTCGAGTTCTGGGATTAAAGACTTGTGCCACCACTGCCTGGTTTATATTCTTTTTACAAAAAGCATTCAGTGACCAGCTGTCATTAGAGAAACTTTGCTCAGTAACTGAAGGAAACAGATGCAGAGACTCACAGCAAAACATTAGACAAAACTCTGAGAATCCTATGGAAGAAGGGGAAGAAGATTATAAGAGCATGATTCATCAAGGAAACCAAGGAAAAAACAGCAAAATCAATTATCCTGGGCTCATAGGCACTCCAGAGATTGAACCAACAACCAAGGAGCCTGCATGGGACTGACTTAAATCCTCTGTTTATAAGTTTAAATTGTGTTGTTTGACCTTGTGGGACTCCTAACTGTGGGAGCAGGGTTTTTCTCTGACTCTGTAGTCTGCTTTTGGGATCCTCTCCTCCTACAAGGCTGCCTTAGCCAGCCTTAACAGGAGAGGAGGTACTCAGTCTCACTGCAACTTGATATACCATGACTGGCTGATACCTATGGCGTTCTACACTTTTCCAAAGAGAAAGGGAGGAGGAATGGAAGAAGGCAGTGAACGGAAGAGAGGAAATGTAGGGGAGGAACTGGGAGGAAAGGAGAGAGGAGAAAATGAGGCCAAGATGTAAAAGAAACCAAAGAGATAGATGATAGATAGATAGATGATAGATAGATGATAGATAGATAGATAGATAGATAGATAGATAGATAGATAGATAGATAGACAGACAAAGGATCCTGCATCCTGTGACTTCATTTGGGGTTGAGTATGTAGATCATTTAGAAAGAATTGGAGAATACTCTAAGAATTTTGAACATCATTATTCTCAAGTATGATGTATTCCTTCATTGATTAATTGTTTTCATTAATTTCTCTTAAGAATGTTTTGTAGCTTTCAGCATAATCTTTTATCATATTTTTTATTATTTTATGTTTTAAAATACTACTTAGTACAGTATTTAGTTTCAAAATATTGACTTTCTAACTGGAAATTGACTAAGTAGATTGGCCTTTTATGTTTGAATGTTTTAGTTTTTGAATAATGTAAGTCTCATTAGTAGTATCTCTCTGCTTGGGAAAAATTGGAATAATTCTTACTCTCCAGTAAAAAAATAAGGCAGTCAGTGACACTATCCAACTCGAGTTCTCTTTATTAAAACTGTTTTATTTTTATATTTTAAAACAACAATATTCTACTTTTATGTGCATATGTGGGCTGTTCAGATTATCTACTAGTGTGTTAATCTTGTAGCCTTACATTCTGCTAAATGCACCTAATGGTTCTAGAAATTCAACATTTCATTGTTATATTGGTATTACCTCTAAGAAGTATTGGATATCTGCTTATAAGATTTTACAATTGAGACAATTATTTCAATTGCTTCAGAAGATCCCAGGTTATTTCTTATTTAATCTGGTAATGTAAATTATAATAATTGATTTTCAAATGTTAAAATAACTGTATTCCTTGAAGAAATCCCATTTGCTCAGTATATATTATCCTTTTTATATATTTCTGGCTTCATTTTGCTAACATTTTGTTAGAAATTTTTTACATGTTTATTCATGAAGGATATTAGTATTTCATGTTTAAATTTTTTTTAGTTTTGGAATAATGTAAGCCTCATATAATAAGATCAGAACTATCTCTCCATGTGGAAAGATTGGAGTAAGATTGATAATTCTTACTATCCAGTAGAATGTGTTGTAGTCAGAAATACCATTGAGCACATTGGTTTTCTTTATTAAACAGTTGTATTTTTATATTTTAAAATAATAAATTCTACTTTTATGTACATAAGCAGGGTGTTCAGATTTTCTGTTTTATCTTGAGTTAGCTTTTGGAAATTCTGTTTTCTTGAAGCTTCACCCATTTTATCTATGTTGTCAAATATGAATACTAAAGCTATTATTTCTTTGTTCTTTAAATGTAAATATGTCATGTGCTTCCTCTTTTTCATATTATATTGGTTATATGGGATTTCCTTGCATTTTCTTTATCAGTCTTTCTAATGTTTTATCACGTTTATGTTTACATTTAGTTAGTTAGTTTGTGAATTGGTTGGTTAGTGTGTGAAATTACATGTATTCATATGTGTGAGTGGGGGCCAGCAAGCCTTGATAAGCTTAGGAAGGTTAGAGGACAACATACAATAATATGTTTTTGCTTTCTACTAGGTGAGTTCTAGAAATGAAAATCAGTTAATCAGACTTTGTAGCAGGCACATATTTTTCTGGACCAATCTTGCCAGCACTTTTATTATTTTTAAACAAATATTTTTATAAATTCTTTGAGAATTTTATGCATGTATATAGTATATTTTAATCATACTAACCCCACCCTTCTAGGGTGGGGTTAACTCCTCCCAGAACCACTCTCCGCCACTTTGCATCTTCTCTTTCACTAAGTCGAATTTATTCTGCCCATATACTCATTGGTATAAATTCTTCCTATTAGGGATTTTACACTTAAAGAAAAATCAATTCTTTCTCTCTTAGAAGCCATCTTCATTGGCCTAATTTTGTCCTGGTCTTGTGCAGGCAATCACAGCTGCTGTGAGTTTGAGTTCAGGAATTCTGTAATTGACAAAAACCAGTGCATCACTGTTCATCTAGTGTTTCTCTTTGACATTTGACTCTTAGGATTTTCCCATCTTTTGCTCTGAGATGATCGCTGAGAAATTGATGCTCTATGTTGATGAGCACAGGACTCTCTCCCTCTACTCTGTGCAGCCTGTGGGGGGGGGGGGGTTGTATTAACCACGATCTACCTTACAAACTCTCGTATGAGGTTTGAGAGCTGAGCTAATCTATGAATATAAAGAAATGAATTCATAGGGCAGTTGATACTGTCCATTAAAGAACATGATAGTTCATCTCAAATGCTCCCCAAACCTGAACTATGGCCATATTTGTAGTATGCAATATGAATTCCATCCTATGTAGCAACCATTAAATGAAATCAGTTAATTATCTACATAGCAACTGTGCCACTATTGCACCCATTAGCACATCCTGGTATATAGCATAGCCATATACTAATTAGCTCTCCTTTTTAATAGCAAAAGTATATGAAGAATTTGGCACAAAACTAAATTGTCTCCTAAAATGAGATGAACTTACCTGCACCAGACAAATCACAGGACAAAGACTGGTGGTAGCCAATCAAACAAAACAAGAGAAATCTGTGGAAGTGTAACTGGAAATGGCAACTGAATCACTGCCAAATTCTAAAAACTTCCTGATGCTGGTCACAACATATGCTTCTCTGGGATCTAACCAACAAAATATAAGAAATTAAAGTGCATTCGTATTTTTGGATTGTTTAAAAAGGTAGGGGGTATGCTACCACCGCCCAGCACTCGGGAGGCAGAGGCAGGCGGATCTCTGTGAGTTCAAGGCCAACCTGATCTACAAGAGCTAGTTCCAGGACAGGAACCAAAAGCTACAAAGAAACCCTGTCTCGAAAATAAAAAAAAAAAAAAAAAAAAAAAAAAAAAAAAAAAAAAAAAAAAAAAAGGTAGGGGGTATCCACCTCTCTCCTCTTATGACTCCAATATCTTTGACAATCTTCTATGTGGGTATCAATATTTACTGTGTTCCCTTTTGAAGGTTGCAATGATCTTGATGCTATATGCCTGTTGTCTGCAAGATGTAGGAATCTTAGCTACCCCTGCAGCACCACATCTGCCTGCATGCCAGCATGCTTCCTGCCATGATGATAATAGACTGAACCTCTGAAACTGTAAGCTGTCACCTCAATTAAATGTTTTCCTTTATAAGAGTTGCTGTGGTCATGGTGTCTCTTCACAGCTATAGAAACCCTAAGACAGGGTGGGAGATACTTTTCTAAGAGAGGCCTCTCTAGATTATCGATTAAGGCCACCTAATCTTTCTTTATAACTATCTCTCCCATAGATATTTGAAAGTCACTGAGAAGTCTCTAACATAAATTCATTTCTCATGGCTCCAGCACATTTTCTACGCAGACAGACCTTGTAAAGGATCACTATATGATCATCATTGTACTGTGATTAACAAGTGATAGATTCCTCATGCAGATATATGCAAGACCATTCAAATTTGGTATAATGTTCTCTTACACGCAGTACTGCAAATGATAACAATACACATGTCACAAAACTCTCTATCTCACTGAATAGTGGCACAAACCATACAGTAATAACCAATTTCTGATTTGGCTTACGGCCCACTCCACATGATGGAACCCATACCTTACAGTGCTAAGGTGAACAAGAACATGAGACTAAATATCCAAGAGTCCTAGAGAAAAATGTAAAATTACTGATTGTAAAAAGAAAATGTAGTGATAAAACGAATCCTAATGACATTCTGCTGTACTCATAGACCAGAGCTTTGCTCACCATCATCAGAGAAGCTTCCTCCTGCAGCAGATGGGAACAAATAGAGACCCATTTCTAGACATGCAGAGATTTTGAGACTCCGGAACACAGCCCTAAATAGTAAGTCTCCATCAAATCCTACACCTTTGAGATCATTAAATCCTATGTGAAGGAGCCAGAGGGGATGGAAGACACCAAGAAAACTAGGCCCTCTAAATCAACATGAGAAAAACTCATATGAACTCACAATGACTGAGGAAGAATACACAGGGCCTGCATAGTGTACGTCAGGTCCTCTGTATACATATCATGGCTTCTATTTAGTGTTTTCATTGGATTTCTGAGTGTGTAAATAAGTTGTTTTCTGATTTGTATGGCTTCTTTTGTGCTCCTTTCCTTCTTTGGTTTGGCCTTTAAGCAACTTCAATGTGTTAGTTTTTATTTTATCTTATTATGTTTTATTTTATTATTATGTTTTAGAAACCTGTTCTTTTTAAATGAGAGACTGAAAAGGGGTGGATGTGGATGGTAGGTGAGGTGCTAAGGAACTGGGAGAGAGAGGAAACAGTAATCAGGTTGCATTACGTGAGAAAAGACTCCATTTTTATTAAAAGTAAAAGAATTAATATGTTATAATGAAACCCATTGTTCTGTACAGTAAATTAATGATAATGCAAATAGAATAAAAATGAAAGTGCACTTTGAAATGGAACACTGTAGTTAGAGAGATACAGTATTTGACTTCAGAGAATGTTACATTTGGATTCCGGTTTGGATTTGCTCTTCCACATTTAATAGATTCTAAGAGTTTGTCTTGAAGATTAGTTGTTGAGCATGTTCTGACAACTTGATAGCATCCAAGTTTGTTTTGCAAATTTACACATTTCATTGGTTTTGTTGTTCATATTTGTTTAGATTCAGATATTTGAGATCATGTGATAGTCATCTTTCTCAATTTGATTCACTCATTCAGCACAATGACCTCGACTTTCACCTGTTACTGAAAACTGCAAGATCTCTCTCTTCTGTTTTCATTTGATCCAGTGGTAGCCTGAACTGGCTGTCTCTTGTGACCAGATTGGTGCCTGTCCCCACTGTCATCAGAGAGGTGACATCCAGCAACTGATGGAGGAAGAGCCAGAGACGCACAGCTAAACATCAAATAGAGTTCAAGACTCTTGTAGAAGAGGAAGAGAAAGGAGTGTAGGAGTCAGAGGGGTCAAGAAAATCAGAGAAAGGCTCACACAGTCAACTAATCCAGGCTCATATGGGCTCTTAGAGACTGAACTTACAATCAGGGAGCCTGCATGGACTGACCTAGGCACTCTGTATATATGCTACAGCTGTGAGGCTTGATCTTCCTGTGGGACTCCTAACCGCAGAAAAGCCAGACTCTTTTACTGGCTTTCGGAACCCTACTCCTTATTTTGGGTCACTTTGACCAAACTTAACTCATGGGGAGGGGGTGCTTAGTCTTACTGCAACTTGATACGCATTTTTTATTGAAACTCATAGGAGACCCGCCCTTTTCTGAATAAGACAGAAGAGGAGGGAATTGGGAGGTGGGAGGGGGATGGTGGGAGTGAAGAACTTGAATTGGAGAATGAGGGAGAAGTGGTGGCTGGGAAGTCATATAAATAAAGAACGATAAAAAGTAAGAAACTTGTCAACTCAAAAAGAAAAGAAAAAATTTAGGCCATAGTTGGGGAATGGAGGAACACTCTCTGCTTGCATGTGTATGACAGTTTCTTTATCCATGTGTCAATGGCTCCAGGTTGTTTTGGTGTCTTGTCTGTTGTGAATGCCTTTGGTGTCTTGCCTGCAATGGATCTGTCAGCTCAGATAGCTTTACAAAGGGGTGATTTTATTGCCTTTGAGGATCAGAACAGAAGTCAGTTTATTTACATAGTCTATTTTAAGTTTCTTTTTAATCTATGTCATTCTCTTCCATAATAGTTGCATGTAAGCACATTCCTTTCAATGATGTTTCAAGTCTCCTTTTAAATTAATTCAGTAAGTTTTCTTAAATAATAAGATAGATAAATTAAAGTAGATATGATAGTAAAAAGAGATATTCTATGTTACACTAGAGTTATACATAATTTTTACTCTAGTGCTTAATATTATAGTATAGAATATTATTTTAAGTTGTGTTACTTTTGTTTATGCTGTGAAACATTTGTTTAATGCTGTAAAGAAGTGTTGTTGCTTTTGTTTATCCTGCATTTGTTTAACTCTGTGAAGCTATGATTCCTTTCCTGCCTAAAACACCTGATGTTTTAATAAAGAGCTGAATGGCCAGTAGCAAGGGAGGAGAAAGGAAAGGTGTGACTAGCAGGCAGAGTATAAATAGAAGGAGGAATCTGTAAGAGAGCAGGAACAAGAAAAGGGGGAAAGAGGATGCTGGGGGCCAGCCACCCAACCACATGGCGAGCCATGGAATAAGAGTGAAAGTAACATATACAGAAAAGGAAAAGCCTAGAAGCAAAAGGTAGACAAGATAATTGAAGAAAAGCTGGTTACAAAGAAGTCAAGTTAAGTTCAGGCATTCATAAGTAAGAATAAGCCACCACGTGAGTGATTTATTTGGAAGCTGGGAGGCAGGCTCCCAAAAGAGAAAAAGAGTAAAGAGTGAGGAGTGAAAGTAAAAACAACCAACTATAGGTGTAGTTTTTATTTAGTTAGGAATGAGTAGGAAGTGGCTATCAAAGCATACATATATTTTTAATATCCTTAAATATGATTGTGTCATGATAAATGGCAAGTTACTTGAAGGATACATATGGGTTATAAGTGTAGTGGAATATTTTTCCTGTCTAGTGTTATGGATATTGGACTACATTTAATTTATTATTTTAAAATTTTATATAAAGTATTGTATGTGCCTTTTAAAACTTAAGGAATCATCAGGACTTTCTTTCATGTCCACTATAATAGTGACGATCAACAACTGACAATAGAATGGAGTGAAAAACTCAGTGGTCTAGAGATTTTAATTTGGAAATTCAATGTAAATAATGTATTAACATTTATATTTTAAACAAATTTACCAAGTGCAACAAATTTCATTTTTATTTTATTTTTGGTTTTATTTATTTTCAACTTATTTTTCTTATAACAAATTTTAAGTTTTATATTATATAAAAGTTTTTCTATAATATTTATATTCAGGCACATTAATAATTTGGAAATTTAACACTTTAGGAGTTTTGTAAATTTTGGTGTCCTTTATTGCCTTTATAACTTATGTTTGGTCCGCACTGTTTTCTTGGATTCAAGAGAAACATTTATTTGTTTCATTCTTTTTACCTGAAAAAAAAAAAAGACTCCAAGTTATGGCTTTTAATCTTTTAATCTTACTGAAATTATTTCATACATAATCTAGTATAAATTGAGTATCACTTATTGGAGATGAATGGGATCAGAAGTGTTTTGGGTTTTAGGTTTTTATTTTGAAATATATGCATATTCATAATGAGGTATTATGGGTGTGAGACCCAAGTATGATTTCATGGTTTATGTTTCAAAACCACTATATTAACATAGACAGAGAGGATTTTTAGAAAACACCTTTAGTGTACCATCATTCTAACTGAAGCCTATTACATGAACTCAGATATGAATTTTTTTCCACTTGTGGTATCATATCAACATTTAAACAGTTTCGGATTCTGGAGTATTTATGATTTTAGATATTC
Organism: Chionomys nivalis; assembly: GCF_950005125.1. Taxonomy (NCBI): domain Eukaryota; kingdom Metazoa; phylum Chordata; class Mammalia; order Rodentia; family Cricetidae; genus Chionomys; species Chionomys nivalis. The sequence continues at coordinate 41,763,669 of NC_080101.1, read as the reverse complement.
GGATTAGAGACTGTCGTCTACTGGCTAAATATATTTAACTCAACTGTCATGTTTTTCCCAATTTGAGAAATGCCTTTATTTATTTATTTATTTATTTATTTATTTATTTATTTATTTATTTATTTGTGGTTTGTCAAGACAGGGTTTCTCTGCAGCTTTGGAGCCTGTCTTGTCATACACTAGCTCGTGTAGCCCAGGCTGGCCTCAAATTCACAGAGATCCGCCTGACGCTGCTTCCCGAGTGCTGAGATCAAAGGTGTGCCCCACCACTGCCCAGCTAAGAAGCCTTTATTTCTTATTGGAGCAGCTTTGCAAATGCCAAGAGACTGAAAAAGGTAGTATGTAAGGGAGTCTCCTCTTCTGAATGCATCATCCTGGGTGAGCAACTATATGGTGAAGACATGCTGGCTTCCTCCAGAGAAGTGATAATTGCTTGGTGGATTGTTTCCTGAGAGCCTTACCTTTTAGAAACCAGCGAATAATTAGATAAGAGGAGCAGGTGTGAGCAGTTGTACTTTTCCCCAGAAAAACCATCTTCTGCTTTGCTCTTATGTTCTCCTCGGTGTGAGCCAATAGCAAAATGAGCATTAAAAAAAGCAAAAGTAACAGTTAGATTACAAGAGAAAATGCTCTTCCTGTGGCCCTCTAGCCATGTGTCCATTCTTTCTTCTTCCTTGTGTTTCCATGACGGTGGCAACTTATGACCATGGCAAGGTTTTAATCTGTTTCTGGAGCAATGTGTCAAAAGTATAAAGGTAGTAAAGATCCTAGTACTTCTGCGGCATAAAACTGTGCAGATATGTAGAAGCCTTTCTACCTATTCAACAAATATCCCACCTACATAGCTGCCTTTGCTCTTGGAGGAGTGATCTCAACAAGTAAAGCTGTAATTAAAATGCCATCTTAGGGTTGGCAAGAGACTTGACTCTTGAGGGGTTCGCAGGTGTCCAGGAATATGTCCCCAGCTGGTACCTTGGGCAACTAAGGAGAGGGAACCTGAAATGACCCTATCCTATACTGATGAATATCTTGCATATCACCTTAGAACCTTCATCTGGCGATGGATCGAGGTAGAGACAGAGTCTCAATTTGGAGCAACGGTCTGAGCTCTTAAGGTCCAAATGAGGAGCAGAAGGAGGGAGAACATGAGCAAAAAATCAGGACCACGAGTGATGCACCCACCCACTGTGACAGTGGAACTGATTTATTGGGAGCCCACCAAGGCCAGCTGGTCTGGGACTGAATAAGCATGGGTTGATTCCGGACTCTCTGAGCATGGCGGACAATGAAGACTGATGAGAAGCCAAGGACAATGGCACTAGGTTTCGATCCTAATACATGAACTGGCTTTGTGGGAGCTTAGCCTGTTTGGACGCTCACCTTTCTGGACGTAGATAGAAGGACCTTGGTCTTCCCGCAGGGCAGGGAATTTGGACTGCTCTTCAGTATCGAGAGGGAGGGGGAATGGAGTGGGGGGAGGAGAAGAGGAGTGGGGATAGGGGGAGGGAAGTGGGGGGAGGGCAATATTTGGGAGGAGGGGAGGGAAATGGGAAATGGGAAGGAGGTGGAAATTTTAATTAAAAAAGAATAAAAATAAATAAATAAGTAAAAAAAAAAAAAAAAAAAAAAAAACCAAAGCCTTTTACCAGCAACTTAAGTTCAATGTCTCTCATTTGGAAATGATGGCAGAGAATGCTCTAAGTCTTCATTTTACAATAACGAGCAGAAGGATGAGGCTTTCTGGCATTTACACTAGAGTCCTTTCTTTATGTCATTCTCTGTATTTTTTAAGTAAATTTTCTTTTTTTAAAATTACTTTTATTGAACTCTACTAATCTGCCCCTATATCTGCCCTCACATTCTAAGCAAAATTATCTCTCACTTCTCTCCAGAGAGTAACTACAAAGGGTTAAAGAAAATCCACCCTGACAATGCTACAAACAATTCTCTCGGTGTGTGTTGGTTCACTGCTCCACAGGGCATAGCAGATGTTGTGTCTGGTAGTAAGAAGGGCCCAGGAGGTGTGGACTGTCAATCATGTCTTTGCTGCTTTTCCCCCCTCTAACTACAGGCTATGCTACGGATATGAAGCCTAACCAAAACAATCTGCCTCAGCTGGGGTGTCTGAGGTATCAATAACCCTGGCAGAGGTGTCAAGAGCCTTCCTGGAACTTGGCTACCCTGCTGACCAGACGCTTAGCAAGTTAACAAGAGTCTGAATGCTCACCACTCTTCTACTACAGCAATTAACACAACTGGAAAAAAAAATCACCAAACCGAAATGTTGAAAAGAATCTCGCCAAAGTTGCCCTCCCTGAAGGGGAGGATAAAACGAAAAACTGCACTACATTGGAGAGTATGGTTAAGCTTCAAGTTGGCCAGGTTCTTCGGCTAACTAAATGAGAAAAGGTAAAATACAGAAGTATTATCCAAACATTTTCTGAGTATATCTATATGCAAAATTTCTGAATACATTAAAATGATCTCATTCAACAAAACTGATGCTCTGCCTTTGGAAGTAAGAAATCAACATAATTCTCACAAGCAATCACAACTCAAATTTGGTCAGAGAGTCGTATCAAAAAAATAAGTTTTATTAAAGGGAATAATACTACTCAGCATATGTACTGAGGTTGTTTAAAAATTTACCTATTTAACAAAGTTTAAATATTTACACAACAAAGACTCAGCTTATTTAATGATTTAAAAATCCTATTTAAATGACTCTGTACAAAGTTAGTATTATTCCCTGGCCTGATTTTTCCTGATCATGTTTGTGTTTCAACTTATATTGCATTACGCTATTTCCCAAGCTCTTTCTTACAATTTGATTAAGTTGCAATTATATATTTTTATGAGAATATAGATGACATGGTATTGCTAGAAAATATATAGTATACAGGAGAATATCAATGCATGTTTAGCAGTTGAATGTTGTTAGTCTTTGCATTGAAATTCAATAATGCCATCAGCATGGAGGACCTCTCAGTACTCAGCATTTCACACAGTGCAAGCTGCCTCCCCTTACAAAAGACCAGCAGCTGTGCTCCCACAGATACCCTTAAAGACAGCTAGAATAAAACACTGGGAGGGAATGGGTCGACACAGGAGCATGAAATGGACGAGATGAAGCCCCTTTGTCAGAGCCAAAAAGGCTATAAAGTTACTATAGTAACAAATAGTATTAAACTCCAGGTGGATTGATTTAATCTTCCTCAAACGAAAAAAAAAAAAAAAAAAAAAAAAAACAAAGGTTAACAAAAACCAAACCAATAATGATCACAATTATTCTACCCAAATATTTTTCAAGAAGTTGTTATTTTTTGTTTCATTTGGATAATCAGGGAACCAAATGCGTGTTCGGATTTGAGGAAAGAGCCCCAGAGATTCACCGTACAGGAGGAAAATGCAGTTTTTTAACATCCCTGATAAATGTGCCAATGTATGCAGCAAGAACACCTAGGCAACAATGGGAAAAGAATTGAGCAATAGGGTTCCCAAACCTTGTTCGTGCTTGCTTGCTTGCTTGCTTCCTTCCTTCCTATCTAACTATTTTTGTTACAATTGTTTGCCTCTGTTTTGTGTGTGTTCATCAATTTTTTGTCAGGTAGAAAGAATTTAAGTGTCCATGTTAACTCCGGATCCCATTCTACAGTCATAGATGATTCAGCAGGCTTTCCTTGACTGTAGTTGCAAAGTTTCTAGCTCTCTGCTTTAGTCTTTTTCAGAGCTGATTTAAGATATGAGGTGCAATAACAATAAAATGTGAGATGTCAGATCCAAAAGTTTTTATAAAAGCACAGATTAGAAAAATTTGACAAACTGAGTTCTAATTTGGATATTTCCTGCACTGGTATGTTGGATCGATAACATAAGGTAGGCATGGTGTCCTGCTTATCCCTTCTTCCAGGCACAACACTGCTATCTCTGGTTTTGTGCGATTACCATGTACCATGCTGCAGGTAATGCCTTGCAAGCTCTTTGTTCCAGCAAACACTCCTTCCATTCCTTGAACACACAGTCTCGCACACCAACATTCTTCTCTCATTTGCTTTAATAAGTGTCTGGTTTTATGGTTCTATTTTCAAATATTTTATCTTATATTTTAAACATCAATGCATCCTTTCAAAAATAAATAAACATTAACAAATTACATGATTTAAATTTAGGGTTAAATGAATGATCCTGTGAATTGCTCTTCTTAAATGCCACTGTAGTGATCTGAAAGAGTTAAGGGATGTCTCCTGACCCTTAATTTATGCTATGGGGCTAGGTACCCAGGCAGGCTGGACTCAATAAGAATATTTTTAGTAGGATTTAGCTAACAGTGTGAGACATACCTTTAATGGATTTAGTTTGGGTAAACAACTTTTGTCTAGACAGCCCAAATGTCACAGGTGTTGGTGTTCATTCTAAGTGGTAACTGCTAGGCTAATAACAGCAAAGTTGCCTTTCATTATTCATACTGATATTTTATGAATTAAGCTTTTTTTCTCATATCAGAAACTGGATGCAAATTCTTAGGAATGGTTTTAACCACACAGATGTTTGCTGACCATTGTTATTAGACAGTATAGGAGTAGTCAGGCTTAGAATGCACTGATATGGGTTTAAGATTTTTAAGGCTGCTTAAGAAATACAGGAGTGGAGGGAAGGGGAGGATAATGGGAGGCGGGGAGGAGGCAGAAATTTTTTCAATAAAAAAAGCAAAAAGAAATACAGCAGGACTGAGAATACAGGAAAGAGAGTGGAAAAGGGAGTGTAGCAGATTTGGCAGGAAAGTACAGAGTACAACTGTGGCGAAGAGATGAACAAACACACACAGAAATGCAGGAGGTCATAGGGGCACCCATTTACTATAAGGAGTTATTAATTCATTACGTTTATCATGCATATCCCTGCTTACAAGGCATAAAAAATGATGTGCTCTCTAAGCAACTCATATACTAAAATTGGAAGAAATAAAAAAAATGAGAACTCTAATAGATCTGTGTCATTTTTTAAAAAGGGAACAAAATTTAGTCTACTTCCTTATAATAAGAAAAAATGACTTATCTTTTTAATAACTAAAGACACTTTACACTTTTTAGTTTTATTTAAAACCATATATTCGTTCCTACTATGGTAAAATTCACCTATAAAACATTTCTGTTTGTAATAATATGTTGCTGAAAACTCATTAGGAAGGAAGTGGAAAACACAGCTAGGCTTGGGGAGGACTTGGCATCACCAGTCTCCTACGTCACAGCTATGAGTGCTCTTCCCTTCGAATCCACTAATTCACTCTGAGAGGTGAGCAGTTTTAATAACCCATGATAATGTTTACTTGAGTCTTTATAGTTTCTCAAGTTATAGAAATGAGCAATACAGTATATCCCTCATGTATAAAAGAGTAAATAAATAATTTTATACGAAAACTGGATTTTGACAACTCTTACATGAGAATGGAGTTATAAAAACTGAGTAAGTTTGGGTAAAGGGTGTTACTGCAAAACTTTCATTCTAAAGAGAATGTGATTATAGCATTAAGTATAGGGCAAAGTTGTTACTTTTACATAACGCATTCGATTATTTATGCATGCAAATTTATGTTCTTCATTGCTTTAATTTCGTTAAGAACTAGTGTCATCTGAGGTTGTCTTTTTTTTTAACTTGTTGATAACACTGAAAACTCTACCCCCCCCCCCCAAATACAAAATAAATGGGATATGGGACCCAAAGCAACAACTACTGTATTAAATGTTGCCTTAAATGAGAATGCATTGCTGGTAATCCTATTTATATATTGCATAATCTATTATTTCTTTTGATTATGCTTTTTCTTCTAGTGTACATTCAACATTTTACCAGAAGGGCTATGTGATTCAAACTAGTAATTAGAAACCCGAGGCACTAATAATTTGACAAAGATACTAGGTCTGCTCCATTGTATAAGTTGTTCAGAGAGAGGGAATAAATAAATGGATTCTTAAAAGATGAATTAGTTTAATTCACAAAAATTCACATAATGTGTAATAATCGTTCATCTGGAGCTATCCAGCCATTTTCATTCAGAGGAGCAAAGGAGAGGAGAAGGGGGTGTCTAAGTCTTGTCAGTGCTATCAGACATCACGTATGCCAAACTCTTACAATTGCTGTTAATTTTCACCTCAGGTATCACAAAGAGCTTTGGAAACTGCCTGGTGCAATCTATGAAAATCTATAATCGCAGCACCCTCCTTACAAATACGGCAGGACACTCCACGGCTTTTAAACTCCACCAGCATCCTCTGTGTCATGGTTTAGACACCACTGGGCACTCTATCAGAAAAGCGTCGTCATCTATCTAATTCTCTTTAGGAATATGAAAGGGAGAGGATTATAAATTAATGACAGACGTCATCAAGAAAATTTCCATACAGAGCAAATGTTTCCATTTTTCAGTGTGTTTATTTTTATTTTATGTGTATGAATGGTTTGCCTTCATGTACAGGTTTGTGCCAAATGTTTGCAGAGCCCATTGGAGGCCATAAGAGAGCATGAGATATTCTTGTACTAAAGTTATAGCTAGCGGGTAAGCTGTCATATGGATGCTGGTGACCAAAACAAGGCCCTCTGCAAGAGCAAGTGCTCTCAACTGCTGAGCCAGCATAACAACCTGTTCCTTGGAAAACTCCAAGGAACTTGAAGGAATGATCAGTGAATAAACACATTGAAAATTTCAAATAAAATAATGCCTAAAGTAAATATAAATTTCTATCTTCTTACATAACTTTAAAGTACATAAATTAACAGGCTTAAGTATCCCTTGCTCATTTTTTCTGCTTTGTTTTATTTTTCAGTGATTAAAAAAATTGTGTTTAGTTACCCCAAGATATTTTATGCTATTTGTGGGTGAAAGATTTATTTGACAAGAACTTTAAGTCTTTGAAGAAAGAAATTGAAGAGGACACCAGAAAATGGAAGGATCTCCCTTGCTCTTGGATTGGGAGGATCAACATTGTAAAAATGGCAATTCTACCAAAAGCAATCTATAGATTCAATGCAATCCCCATCAAAATCCCATCAAAATTCTTCACAGATCTGGAGAAAACAATTATCAACTTTATATGGAAAAACAAAAAACCCAGGATAGCCAAAACAATCTTATACAATAAAGGATCGTCTGGAGGCATTACCATCCCTGACTTCAAACTCTATTACAGAGCTACAATATTGAAAACTGCTTGGTATTAGCATAAAAACAGAGAAGTCGACCAATGGAATCGAATAGAAGACCCTGACTTTAGCCCACAAACCTATGAACACCTGATTTTCGATAAAGGAGCTAAAAGTATACAATGGAAGAAAGAGAGCATCTTCAACAAATTGTGCTGGCAAAACTGGATGTCAGTCTGTAGAAGAATGAAAATAGATCCATATCTATCACCATGCACAAAACTCAAGTCCAAATGGATTAAAGACCTCAATATCAGTCTGAAAACACTGAACCTGATAGAAGAGAAAGTGGGAAGTACTCTACAACACATGGGCACAGGAGACCACTTCCTACGTATAACCCCAGCAGCACAGACATTAAGGGCGTCATTGAATAAATGGGACCTCCTGAGACTGAGACGCTTCTGTAAAGCAAAGGACACTGTCACTAAGACAAAAAGGCAACCCACTGACTGGGAGAAGATCTTCACCAACCCTGCAACTGACAAAGGTCTGATCTCCAAAATATACAAAGAATTCAAGAAACTAGACTGTAAAAGGCTAGTCAACCCAATTATAAAATGGGGCACTGAGCTGAACAGAGAATTCTCAACAGAAGAAGTTCAAATGGCCAAAAGACACTTAAGGTCATGCTCAACTTCCTTAGCGATCTGGGAAATGCAAATCAAGACAACTTTAAGATACCATCTTACACCTGTCAGAATGGCTAAAATAAAAAACACCAATGATAGCCTTTGATGGAGAGGTTATGGAGTAAGGGGTACACTCATCCATTGCTGGTGGGAATGCAAACTTGTGCAAACACTTTGGAAAGCAGTGTGGCGGTTTCTCAGGAAATTCGGGATCAACCTACCCCTGGACCCAGCAATAGCACTCTTGGGAATATACCCAAGAGATGCCCTATCATACAACAAAAGTGTATGCTCAACTATGTTCATAGCAGCATTGTTTGTAATAGCCAGAACCTGGAAACAACCTAGATGCCCTTCAATGGAAGAATGGATGAAGAAAGTATGGAATATATACGTATTAGAGTACTACTCAGCAGTAAAAAACAACGACTTCTTGAATTTTGCATGCAAATCGATGGAAATAGAAAACACTATCCTGAGTGAGGTAAGCCAGACCCAAAAAGAGGAACATGGGAACCGGGCGATGGTGGCGCACGCCTTTAATCCCAGCACTCGGGAGGCAGAGGCAGGCGGATCTCTGTGAGTTCGAGACCAGCCTGGTCTACAGAGCTAGTTCCAGGACAGGCTCCAAAGCCACAGAGAAACCCTGTCTTGGAAAACCAAAAAAAAAAAAAAAAAAAAAAGGAGGAACATGGGATGTACTCACTCATATTTGGTTTCTAGCCATAAACAAACATTAAATAAAATAGACATTGGGCCTATAATTCGTGATCCTAGAGAAACTAAATAAGAAGGTGAACCTAAAGAAAAACATATAGGCATCCTCCTGAATATTAAACTTCATCAAGCGATGAAAGGAAACAGAGACAGAGACCCACATTGGAGCACCGGACTGAAATCTTAAGGTCCAAATCAGTCGCAGAAGGAGAGAGAGCACGAGCAAGGAACTCAGGACTGCGAGGGGTGTACCCACACACTGAGACAATGGGGATGTTCTATCAGGAACTCACCAAGGCCAGCTGGCCTGGGTCTGAAAAAGCATGGGATAAAACCAGACTCGCAGAACATAGCGGACAATGAGGACTTCTGAGAACTCAAGAACAATGGCAATGGGTTTTGATCCTACTGCACGTACTGGCTTGGTGGGAGCCTAGGCAGTTTGGATGCTCACCTTAATAGACCTGGATGGAGGTTGGTGGTCTTTGGATTTCCCACAGGGCAGGGAACCCTGATTGCTCTTTGGGCTGACGAGGGAGGCGGACTTGATTGGGGGAGGGGGAGGGAAATGGGAGGCAGTGGCGGGGAGGAGGCAGAAATCTTTAATAAATAAATAAATTAATTAATTAAAAAAATTGTGTCTAGCATAAAAGGTTTGGTGTTTGCTAAATAAACAAACAATGAAATTTCTGAATTGTGCCACATTTTCTATGCCTAACTAAATGTATGAACTGAAGCAAATACTCAATTTGAGTTAAATTAGATACATTGAAATCCAGTTTGTAATTAGGGTCAAATGCTTGACTTTTAACAGTGTAAACTACATAGTAGGCACACACAATATTTGTATTTTTTTGTTCATAAATTAGTGATCTCTGTAGATATATCATTAATTTTCAAGAAAAAAACAGAGGCAAATCATTAAGAAAAATGCACATTTATAAAATCAAAATATAAGAGACTTTTTTGTAAAACTGCTCATTAAACACAATATGAATAAGATGTGATGGGACCAAACCACCAAAACTCCAAGATCAATGAAGTCATGTTGAGCCCATTCACTTGAGATTTACAACCAGGTGTTGGCCCAGAGTCGCACCAACACTGTGATGCCAGATTCATTTCATTTTCCTTGGATGCTGGGAGTTTCAGAGACAGCACTAAAACTTACACTGATTTGAGACTGGTAGAAAATAGGAGTTTCTGCTCTATTTAGTTTATCCCATGATGCAATGGCTTTGCTTGTAAATTCATTTTGTCTGTATCTCTTGATAGTATTATGTGTCCAAGCATCACAGAGACGGGACAAAATATACATTTTGCTTTTTTCAGATTTGGCAGTATAAAGATGAATTACTTAAAAGATATTTATTGCAGTCATCATGTAAGGATATAAATATTCTGAATGTTTAAAGCATCCATTTCAACCATGAAGAATTAAGAGAAAAAGAGGAAACTGAGATGCAGTAGCTCTGGTCCTTGTCATCACCCATAATGATGTTAATTATTTGTCTACCTCCACAACATCTCCGAGTCAGTTCCACCTCGTTTCAGGGCCCAAACTTTGCTGGTAAGCCACTGCCACCCAGTGCTATACAGATTAATAGAGACGGGTTAAATTAATATGTAAGAGTTAGCCAATAAGAAGATAGAGCTAATGGGCCAAGCAGTGATTTAATTAATACAGTTTTTATGTTATTATTTCCAGGCTAAGAGGCGGGGAACCAACAAGCAGCCTCTCCTATAGTACATAGCTTTTCTCACTTCTTAGCCATGAGCAGAAAACAAGACTTCACGGACAGTTAGGTGAGTCCAGTAGGAATGTTCTTATCATATAGTGTGTAACTTTGCCTGCGTTTCTTACAGAAAGTATTTTGCCTAAAATATTCATCACCGGCACACTGAGGGCAGTCAAGTTTCAAAATTATAATAAAGATCTTTCTGTTTGTTCTTTGTGTCATGACAATGAACAAAATTTCTGTGCATAGAACAAGGATTTTTCTTTCCTACCATCCTGACTACCTTCTTTCCTGGCACATCCCTTTTCTCTCTTCCTCTTTTGTTTCCTTTCTAAGGTTTTAAAGTTAGAAACACACACACACACACACACACACACATATATATATATATACTTAGCAAGTTTTCTAGTACCAAACCACGTTTCCTGCCTTTAACTATTGCATGGTATCTTAGTTAGGGTTTCTATTGACTGCAATGAAACACCAATGGTCAAAAAGTAAGTGTGGGGAAGAGGGTTTTACCTTACATTTTCACAGTGCTGTTTATCGTTGATTGAAGACAGGACAGGAACTCAAATAGGGAAGGATTCTGAAGATGGCCGACACCAAGGCCACAGGGTACTGCTCACTGACTTGCTTACTATGGCTTGCTCAGTCTGCTTTCTTAGGGAAGCCATGACCATCATCTAGGGTTGGTACCACCCACAATGGGCTGGGTATGCCGTCATCAGTCACTCAATTATTAAATCATTAATTAAGAAAATGCCTTCCAGGTCTTTTTCTTTCTTCTTTTTTTATTTTTTGTTCTTTTGTTTTTTGAGTCAGTGATGCTTTGTTTAGCAGTGGTTGCCCTGCAACTCTCTTTCTTCATACACCAGGCTGACCTCAAATTCACAAAAGTGCTTCTGCTTCAAGAATGCTGGAATCAAAGGCATGAGCCACCTTACTTAGTTTTTTTTTTATTTATTTTTCCTTTATCATTTTTGTTACAAACAGATATTATGGTGGCATTTTTTTAAATTAGGGATCCCTCCCTGTAGATAACACTAATTTGTGTGTCAAGTTTAAATCAGACTAGCCAGAACACCTAATAACCTTCTGGATATTTAACATGAAAGTACTCTACAACTTATTTATAGAAAGGGATCATATTTTACTTCTTACAAGCCTCCTAGGGAAAGGAAGTTGTTTAAAACAAAAACATACACTCCCAGTTGTCGTGGTTAATGCTTGTAAATTTCATTCAGAAACAGTTGTAATAAGGAAACATAAGTCAAAATAGAAGGCACTTTATGTAATGTTAACTGTAAATCCAACCAGAAAGTGGTTGGTTACTCCAATAGCTTTTTGTCACTATTTCACCATAGGCATATCTTGTTGGGCAGATCATTATTGTATCTAACTGTATTCATAAATGTCTAAGCCTTCTTTTTTTAAAATTTATTTATTTATTAAAGATTTCTGCCTCTTCCCCGCCACCGCCTCCCATTTCCCTCCCCCTCCCCCAATCAAGTCTTTCTCCTTTGTCAGCCCAAAGAGCAATCAGGGTTCCCTGCCCTGTGGGAAGTCCAAGGACCACCCACCTCCATCCAGGTCTATTAAGGTGAGCATCCAAACTACCTAGGCTCCCACAAAGCCAGTTCGTGCAATAGGATCAAAAACCCATTGCTATTGTTCATGAGTTCTCGGTAGTCCTCGTTGTCCACTATGTTCAGCGAGTCCGGTTTTGTCCCATGCCTTCTGATGGTGTTTCTCCCAAGAGCTTGGAAGAGATTGTTGCAGCTATCTTCCCAGTTCAATGCCAAATTGATTTCTCCATGTTCTATGATTCAAGTGTATGGTGCCTTCAGCAATAAGGTCTTGCCATCTCATTTTGAAGAGTAGGCAAGAGAAAAAGCAACAGCTTGTTATGTCTGGCATAGGGAGGAGATAAGACCTGTCTAACCAGCAATCAAAGTGAGGAAACCAATACCTAACACAGTTCTTGTTATTTTATTGTCTATGATATCCACACTCTCAAATATCTCTACCTTCTTTTTAAGTTCTTAGGATGAGAAATCTCAACCATTCCAAATAACATTTACTCTTGTTTTCCAAAGCAGTTTATTAATTATGGGTAAAAAACACATGAAACTGAAATTCATGCAGGTAAAATAAAAATATATTTTTAGTAACTCATCAACAAAAGCATACAAACACATTTATTTGGGAAATAAACCTCATGTTTTCTGTATAAGCCAATTCCAATATAAATTTCATTGTATAAATTTCATTTTAATATCTGAGAGTTATATTTTCCTCAAACTCTGATTAATAAATATTAAATCATGTTTTCATTATCAAGGATTAATAAGAGTGGTATATAGGTGGTGGTGGTATCTACATTTAATCCTAGTACTGAGAAGGCAGGGGCAGGAAGATCTCTGTGAGTTCAAGGTCAGCCTGGTCTGTAAAGCACAGTCCATGACAGCTATTACACAGAGGAAGCCTGTTTCATAAAACAAAAACAAAACAAAAAAGTGATATGAAGCAGTTTTTAAAATGGTTATATGTCCTTTCAAATAGAAAGTTTATATTTTTGCCAGAGTAAACTTGATAGGAATTCAGGTTTCTATATCTGTGTTACTATGTCGCATAGTACATTACCCGCTACAGAAATATGTGCCATTTTTTCTTAGCATTTTAAAGTTTATAACATATAAATATGTTCTTCAAATAATGTAGGTATTTTCAATTCATATAATAAGGGTAGCTTAAAATGCTGACATACATTATAATTTATAAGTCACTTTCCTATCAACACATTGAAATTATCTTAAAGATAATTTTAATAAAACTCATATTTTCTTTCAAATATTTTCATGGTAAGAAAAGAAGCATTTAGCATTGGATAACCAGTTGATATGTTCTGTCTTGGGGAAAATATTTTTTCTTTCAGAATTCCTTAATTGCCTGGAGTTCCTGAAATTATACAGAAGAGTAACATTATGCAGACTGAGCAGGATATATTTGTGTACTTAGAAATATACGAATATACATACATACATACCCACATACATACATACACACATACATATGTGTGTGTGCCAACAATTAATAAAATGAAAGTGGCTATGAATTTGAAACAGAACAAAAAGGGGTATGTGGGAGGATTTGGAGGGAGCAAAGGGAAGGGGAAAATGATGTAGTTATATTATATGTCATAACATAAAAGAAATGATTATTTTAAAAAAGAAAAAATAGTTCAAGATTTTCTACACCCATTTCAAGATTGTTTTCTGGTTTTCATTTGTTTGCTTTGCAAATGTGTTAATTTATTTACTACAAACCAGTGTTGAATAAGAGAAACTTGAAGGACAAGTTCCAATTTTCCTTTATGTTATTATTTTTCCCATTCTGATGACTTCTTCCACCATTAAAAACATGTTTTTGTGAGTATTCTTATGTGTAAGACAGGAGATACTGTCTGTAGACTTTATATCAAATTCATGACATTTTTTAAAACATTGACAATAAAATAAAAATAGACGTGGTCACCATGAGCTTAAAAATCTTCTTTTGGCTATGCATCATGCATGCAGATTGGAAAGAACATTATCGTAAACGAGTTTCAAAATATGAACACAGAACTGTTAACATATTTGTAGGTTATACTTATTTTATTACATTTAACAACAAAAACATTTATCACAATTTTGTTGGTTATGTTTACACAAGTGCTCTGAAAACAACACTGGCTTGCCCACATCTTGGAGCTTTACCGTTCTGGGAGGAGGGGAACAAGAAAGGAAGCATTTCTAGAAAACCCACTTTGGTACTATTTGAGACAACACTGCTCTTATTTCCCTGGGATTTTATTTCATTCTTGTAGGCTTAACATCTTGCTGCATGAACAAAGAAAATACCATGTGAAAAGGCTTCAGGCTAGCTACTTCCAAAAGGATTCAACCTTGCGAGTGCTATCAATATCAGCAGCACACCCACACAGTTAGCACTTTTGAATACATTTACTGAAAACCATTAATAAAGCTACAATCTTACTCTGCTTCTTAACCATGTGTCACAGTGAAATAAGTTCATGGAAATCTGTGAACTGCATGACAACGATCAAATTAACAGTCATTTCAAGAAAAAAATGCCCCTCAGGCTGAAAAATAATTAGTAGTCTCTCACTATCTTTTCCTCCTAATAAAAATCACGATATTATTGTTGACTGTGCTAATAAAACACCTCCCGTGACCCTGATGTAGCTCGATGTAAAATGTAAGGACTGTTCTATTGTGCAGCCTCGCACATCTTTTATTGAACATTTCCATTTGGCTCTTCATCTGGGAACACAAGGGCCCATAGACGCTGAAGAACTTTTGTTACATGTAATACAACTCTCACTTGTTTATTGCTGCAGTTAATAAAACATCCGCTTTAAAATTCATTATCTTTGAAATCTCACTTTTAACTCCAAAGCTGAATATTCAGAGCTGTGACTAAGAGCAAAAAACAGGGAAAGCAAATAGGACAATTCCTTTTGGGGCTAGCAGCACAAGCCTACTAGAAACGCTACTGTGAGCAGAATTTCCAAGGTTTGGATGCTTAGAAACATTAACAGGTTGTTCAAAATATTTTTGAGTGTAATTTATCTGCCATACCTTCTTCTTCTTTTTTTTTTTTTTTTTTTTTTTTTTTTTTTTTTTTTTTTTTGGTTTTTCTAGACAGGGTTTCTCTGTGGCTTTGGAGCTTGTCCTGGAACTAGCTCTGTAGACCAGGCTGGTCTCGAACTCACAGAGATCCACCTGACTTTGCCTCCCGAGTGCTGGGATTAAAGGCATGCGCCACCATACCTTCTTACTGCATCCTTACACATTTACGGAGGTTATTTATCTGCCATAACTACTTAGTGCATTCTTTTGTACTAAACAGTATTGCAAGTCTCCCAAGGACAGAACAAAGTAGATATATAATTTTTGTCCTTAATTTTCCAACGACATAAACAGGTTGAGTTTTTGTGTGCAAGTGAACAACAACTGGGTTGTTATGTTTTTGAATAGGCAAGCTGGCGGTAGAGCCTTTTTTTAATGATTTTTTAAAAACACAAAGGCCTAATAAATTCAGCAAACCACTGAATAATATGAATCAGAACACTGGACAGTACCTAAACAGCTATAACATAATTCATGGGGTATCCTGATTTCAAGAACTGAAAGGACTCAAAATTTGGACACAATGAGGTAAGCAATATAATGTCTCTGCTTGGTGTCCGGTGAGGAAACTTTCACAATATAATTAAATACAACAGAAGTCAGGACTTTGCCATCCATCCTAATTACATTGTGATGTAATCTGTATAAAATATATTTATTGATTTGACAAATTCTTAGAAGATGCTTTAAAGAATCATACAGCATAGATAGCTGTTGCTTGGGAAAAAAACTGCATTTCAGGTGTGAATACCCCCAAACAAATACATAAAATTTCATGGCATTTTGTAACTTTCACACCTTGTCAGAAGTTATACATACATGATAAGCATATAGTAAGCAAATAGACATCAAAAGAATTTTAAATTATAGAAAATATTGTAAAAATTTGTACATATTAAAAAATGCCCCAGACAAGTTGTGTTTTGCTTAATTTTTGTGGCCATGACATTTGCATCATTCTGCTTAATCCCTATTTATCACAGTGGGATACATTGGATGCTATCTTTAAAAGGTTCTGAAGGTCAAATAGGCTTGGAAATTTCAGACTTAGCTAAGGTAAACACTTATAGAACTCAAATGTGGTCGGTCAGGAGCACGAGGGACTCTGGGAGGAAACACAGCCTGGTAACTGATGAGAAAAGACAGGAGCTCAGGCCCTCTTCCTGAAAGGCTGCAATTACATGTTATTAGAACTGGACTCCTCTTGAAGTTCTCTCCTCCTAAAGATAAACCTTTACCCTTAGGTGCTACATGCGACTCGAAGGTCACAGACACTGCTGCTTTCATCACAATATACACAACAGCATTGTTTCTGAAGTTCTTTAGATAGATAGATAGATGATAGATAGATAGATAGATAGATAGATAGATAGATAGATAGATAGATAGACAGACAGACAGACAGACAGACAGACAGACAGACAGACAGACAGATAGATAGAAATGACTTCTACAATTCTACATTTTAGGGCAATTTCTATGACTAGAAACAAAAGGATGACACTTGCTAATTAATGGCTAGAAACATTTCTAGACAGTCAAAGCCCAAAACCTGGCAATCCTATGGGTACAGGTTTGGGGATTTGACTGAAAATGAACATTGTCATGGTGGTACACATGGAGAAGAGAATCACATCTCAAAGCAGAAAGCCAATGATTGAGTCCACAGTCCCTTCTTCTCATTCAAAGGCCACCCCCAAGTCACCTCCACTAGGACTGGCCACTTGAGGCTCCCATTTCCCAACCCTGCCACCACCATAGACCAAGCTTGCAGTAGACAATTCTTCAGATAAGAAAATATATCCAAATAGTAGCAGGCTCTTTTGGAACTGCCAGGAACTTTTGTGCTCTCCTTTACAATAAAATGATGCTAATCCTTTGCCAAGATAGACTAATTTTTGAATACCAGATTTTGACTAACTGGCTCTATCTGATTATTCTTGGATCAATTCTTACTAAATATACAATTCACCAATTCTTTCCTCATGAAGTGAATTCCACTGAGGTCTCCCTTCTTTTCCCCTTCCCACCATCTTCCTTTCCCCGACTTTAAATCTAGAAGGCTTATTAAAGAGAATCAGGCAGATTGGCACAAGCTGTTCGGTTTCTAAATAATAAACACACTCCACTCAATATTGCTTTCGTTTATAAAGTACATGGGTTGTTTTGACAAGCTATTCCTATTCTTTGAGTTTTATAACTTTAGTTTCATAAAAGATATTTCTAAAAAAAGAAATTAGAAAAAGATGCAAATGTCAAAGCAGACAAAAGGAAACATGCAAAAAGTGCTTGTATTTTATTTTATTATTTTCTTAAGAAACCAAACTTATAAGTTTGACTTGGCATTCATCTAATTCTTACCCAGAGTGGATAAAATGCTATGGACACTGGTATTCCTTTAAAATTAAGAATAATACTACAACTATAAGAACAAGCTAAGAAAAAAATTTCTTACATGAGTTGGTGTTACTAAGCTACTAGCCAATCAATTGTCATTTTCTTTCCTTCCACGTTCTGGATTTACAAATTCTAACCAAATTGGAAACCCTGTACAGAAATTTTATAGACAGCAAGCAGTATAATTTGGGGTTAAGAACAAATCATTACAAAGCCCGGTTTCTCACTACCACTCTCAAAGTGAATTGAATAGGTTCATTTTTAAAACGTCAGTTTGATGGACCATTTGTGTTTCATCTTATATAAAGTATCTGTTTAGAATATTTGTCCATTTTATTTTATTCTATTTGTGGTTTTTCAAGACAGGGTTTCTTTGTTGCTTTGGAGCCTATCCTGAAACTAGCTCTTGTAGACCAGGCTGGCCTCAAACTCACAGAGATCCGCCTGCCTCTGCCTCCCAAGTGCTGAGATTAAAGGCATGTGCCACCACCGCCCGGCTATTTGTCCATTTTAAACTTGGTTAATTACTTTTTTTTCCAGTGATAATCACAGACGCTGGTAGCTCTCAAAATTATTATGCTCCATCCTTAGCTGCATGAGAAAATGATTATTAAATCTCAATTAGTTACATGATTTTGTTACAGTGGTTAATTATTTTTTAAATTTCTTATATATTCTGTATTCAAATACTTTTGTCAGAGAAAGTTTTGACAAATACTTTTCTCTACTCCATAATCTATCTCTTCTCCTATTGCATACATCATTTGTTATGCAAGGGTTTTTAATATGATAAATCCTGGTTCTAGAAATCAGGACAATGTTAATAATAACTTCAATGATATAATACCTCATCTTGGAATAGTTTTTATTTTTTGATAAAAGCAAAAAGTAAATTGTGAGAGAAATGTACAAATAAATGAATTATTAGATATTATTAGTAAGAGTGCATATTTTGTATATATGAAAATAAATCAGCAAAGCAAAGTGATATTTTACATACTGATACTTACTGTAGCCCTACCCAGAAGAGCCAATATATTATAACAGACTAGATGTTTATCTGAAATGAATGGTTAAAGAAAATGTGCTACATATGTTTATTATTCCCCAATAAAGAACAATGAAATGTGTCAACCATAAAATGGATAGAATCAGAGTACTTATATCAAGTGAAATAAATTATATATTCAGAGACAAATAGTAGTGCTGCCTTCATTTATGCAAGATAAGATTTGACTTCATGCAAATTTACTAAGTTGGGGAAGGGTGTAAATGAGGAGGAATAAAAATGGAAATTGGTTTATGAGAGCCTGTTGCATGTACAGAATGTGCACCGAACTTGATTTAAATTGTACAATTCATATAATTTAAAGAAAAGTAAAAGAAATATTATTAATATTATTTTAAGTGCCAATCTCATCTGATGTTTCTGTACTTTTAAACTTGATAATGGCAGTGAATATTTCAAAATCAACTCATTAAAAATTAGAAAATGAAAACTGTAAATATCTTTCAACATGTACACAATAACACTCTAGTTCATGTAGTAAAGAGATGAATAGAGGCAGAATGAGATAAAGATGCATACAAATACAGTTCTTCCCTAAACTATTTAATGATATAGGAATGAATATTCTCTTGATGTGTCACTGTGGAGGCAACAAATTAAACTAAATTATTATTATGGTTGGTTTATTATTATCCTATTACTTTATCTGTACATCAAATCATTAATAATCATAGTTCCTAAGAATTAATTTCTTATCCTTCATTGAGCATTTTTATAGGTGTGTTTAAAAAAAAAACAAGAAGGCTGTATCATCGGGAAGTTTGGTTAGGATAGGCATTCAACATGCCAGGAAGTAAATCCTAGAAGCCACAAAGACCTGAGCTGCACCAGAAGATAAAAAACATCCCCAGGGACATTTTGTGATGCTCAGATTATCAATGTGTTCTTTCTTTCAGAAAGCATCGTATGCCCAAAGATCCAGGAAGAAGCAACAAAGATCAAAATGACCAGGTCATAGACATCCGAGTGTTTTCTGTAGTTTTGTGTCCTACAGGAAAAGAAAGAAGTCTCCATCTTCAGACAAGGGAAGCAGTATCTACATAGAGGGCAAGAAGGAAATGATGGAACGGTTGTTAGCTGTCACTTTTGCAGCAAGTTTGCCCTGGGTTTCTGCTGTTGTTCTTCTCTCCAACACCATAAACATGTCTCAGAACTACAGTGAGATAGTTCAGTGACAGAAATTTTTCCTCTGGTATGAAGAGATCCAACACCATTACAAGCGCTCCTAGATTTTATTGTTGGATAGAAGAAATTAACAAAACGTTTCACATTACATATGTATGAAAATATTTTATGTTGCTGTGAGTATGGCAAATATTTAGTACACCACACTGTAAAAGGAAATATTTTTACCTTTATTTTATCTGCAGTAACAAAGTACTATACCAAACACAGGTGCATATGGATTTGAATGGAGTAGATATTCACAATTCTATTTTGCAAATGAGACTCAAGATTAAATGCTGAGTTTTTTGCTTGCTTGTTTGGTTTTGTTTTTGTGTATGGGGCGGTTACCTTCTGCATGAAATTAAAAATTAAATAGACAGAAAAACCAAGATCCCCACCTGAGGTCTTGTCATATTCAGCATGCTGACTCAGTAAAGAGTATATTGTAAAATTCTGTAGAGGAATTGTAGGTTCGGAGAGGGATAGAGGAAAGAAGATACAGTAAGACATGGGAACATTCTAGTGACAAGTCTTTACTGCAAGTTACTCCAACAAATACATTTCGTCAACCTCATTTGCCAGAGTGATCCCGTCTTACAGAGTCTACACTGTGGGAAACACTAAAACACAAAACAGAGCTGTGGACAGTGGAGAAAGAGAGAACAATGCCAGGGAGGTCATGAAACAGGCTGCCGGTGGGGCACAGCATGGCAAGTGATGGTGCATGGGAAATGCTGACAAGTGATGACAATGACATACAGGATAGACAAGAGGGGTGAGATCTTCCCTCCCTCAGCGCTCACACCCCTGCTGCTGAGGAGACTTGAGATTTGTATAGAGCTGGAGGGAGTCTGTGAAAGAATCAAGAGAACAGCCATGTGTGGCTTAAACGGCATAGTCTGGGTTTCAACAGACCATCATAGCCATAGAAAAATGAATTAATTAAAAATTTCTGTAACAGCAAAACATATAAAGTAAAAAGTGAAATCTATTACTGCATAAGAATGTGTGTATGTTGTATGTATTTTTCTTCTTAGTCATGTTTATATTTTGATATTTAAAAATGAGGAAAATACTAGGAACAACCACAACTTTTAATTCATTTCTCTTAACAGTATATAAGAGTTTGAAAATGAAGTTAATATTCCCAACAGTTTCACAAAATTAGAAATATATAAATATATAATAAAAGTGTTAAAACACCATCGATCATGTTGTTATTATTCTTTCTTACAACTAACTTAAATATGTTGCCAGTTAGAAAACCAATCTAGCTAAACTATTGTTTATTAGACTTGAATATCTCATCATCAAAGTCTATCTTAAAAACATTGGACAAAATGAGCAGCTTTTTAAATCTGTCTTTCTAATCAATTGTCTGATATTTTAACTGATCTCATATCATTCTTGACATCTTTGTGTACATTTTATTCTAGAAGAACTAATCGCATTTTATTAAAAGGAAATCAAATTGTAAAGCCACCCATTGCCTGTGATTCTTATCTATCCATTCATCTAAATCCACCCCAGCCTATTATGAATAATACTTTCTAGCTATTTTATGATCCATGTTTTTGCTGCAAAATGCATGAAAGTAATTAGGCTAATTTGAAACAATTGTAGAAATAGACTTCTCAGTAACTCAGTTTCCAAAAAAAGTTTTACTCTACCCTAAGGAGGCAAAGCCAAAAACGCTCATGCAGCAGAAATATCATTCTGCGTGTTACATTTAGCCCTGCGAGCCGACCAAGCTCAAATTAATTGTACTGACTAAACTTTCCTTCTTGGAGAAAATTAAAGATATGCTGTTGTCAACACTTGAGCACAACCTCATGACACTTAAACGCAGAGAAGGGTGTGACATCCTGCCCCGGCTGCCTCTCGCTAATTAATCACTCTGGTATTTAGGACCATTCAAGCAGACAAATTAATGGGGAATAATTAGTGTATCTTTGTTCCAGCTCGGCTTTGCACACCAGACACTCTTGGGGAGAGTGGAGCTTGTGGAGTGCGGCCATTAGCATGCACACAGTTTCACTTCTGTTCTGCAAGTTCTTCTGAGATTAAGAGAAAGGCCAAATTAGCAGACGTGTGACTGGGGTTAGGACACCCTTCTGCAAAGAAAGCTCTCTGTGCTTCAGCCTTCAGATGCGCATTGATCATCCAAACACTGAATTTCATGAAACCCAATTAGACTTTAGGGAAAACACAATTTCAGATTTAAAAAAAAAAATCTTTTAAGAAGTATAGTGGGAATTTTTATTTTTATTAACACTACTTACATTTTATTTATTTATATAGGAGAAGAGCTAAATGCTACTGGAAGAAATTTTCCATTTATTATACTGTTGGCTTTTGTGAGTTCTATTGAAAATGGATTTTATCAACAAATAGCACTTACACATTTTGTAATTAAATAGTAGAGTCCATTTAACCTCTCTCCATTTACTAAGAACTCTCTGTAGATTGTCCCTACGGCCATAAAACTTAATTTCTTTTTTTCTGATAGGAATCGTAGAGAATTCAGACAGCCTCCATCCACAGCATATGTGAGCATCACAGTATTGATTAAACTCTGCCCCACTCTACACTGCTGACTGGTTTCAGCCATGTGGAGTAAGAGACTGAACAGTTTTGTTTTAAAACTAAAACGTAAGTGTTGATACCAAATACCATTTGGCCCACTGCTAAAGAAATGACAAAAAGATAAAATCGAGTGAGTAACAGTAGTTTAAATTTTCTTGAACTAAACACACCACTTTTATTGGTTTTATAAATTGCATTTATCACCCGACAAAGACATCTCATTGTTTTTTACAAATTAAATTCAAAACTATAGATTTCATACTACTAATAATTTTTTTGAAATTTTAACAGTGTGCTCTTACACAACTAATCTAAGCAAACAACATATAAGAATGTGAACATATGCATATTCATTTATACAGTCACACTGGTTTTAATGGCACATGTGTACATGATTTTCAATCATATTTTTCATTTCTAATGCAATCTACAAAAGGGAGAATTTATGCTTGCCTCCCAACAGTTTCTGTGGGTTTTATGTTCTACATTTCACTACTAACTGTCTAGACAAGAATGATTACTCCAGCTATACAGACAGCATTCCTGCAAATCCTATACCCATTACAGAAGGCTCACTCCCTGCAGTCTTTACCTTGAAGGGCAAGTGTACTGTGTAAAAGTACAGGACTGCAGGCTCAGAGGCTGATGGAAAGCAAGACCATGCAAGTCAGAAAGCATCACACTCAAAGTAGGAGCTAAAAAGTTTTTAGACAGAATTTCCACCACCTGAAATAAAAAGGTAAATTTAGTGTTTAGCACTGTGAGTGGATTCACTCCTGTTAATAGCACATAACAAAAATGATATAAAAGAGTAATTTCCCCGCCTGCCACAATTTAGGATGCTTTTTAACCACACACTTGTAAGCATAATGCTCTTGAATTTGTTATGGTGGGGGAAGAGAGAGAGAATATAAATCACAAAACCATGCATTCTCACAATTTCTTAGAGGCAAGGAATGAATCTCTCTCTCCAGTCTCCGATGAGACACTAAATTACTGCCTACCATAAGCACAGATGCCATTAGAAAGGCTTCCATCCTGGGAGTGGGTCCTCCTAGATCTTTGAAGGTGCCTAATCCTCATTAAAGGCAAACCCTGGTCTTAGGAGGGGCTGTGCTGGCATCAAGGCACCTGGTGATGACTAAAAGCGCTGTCCCCATGTGCGGCTGCTGCTGAGCAGCAGAATGTAATTTAGTCGCACCAGCGGGAGCAGGGGTCAATGATTTTATATTAATGGGGATCACGACAGTTCTAAGCTGTGGCGTGCTTTGAAATAAGTGTTTTACACGGCAGCAAAGAGAGCTGAGCTGGGGAAATGAGCTGTGTCACTGTCTCCTCATGCCTTGCAGCAAACACTGGGATGTTTTTAGTTGCTACAGACTCTGCCATCATAATATTTTATAAACAACAATTACCTTTTTTTTACTTTGAAAAACCCAAGCTCACGAAGTAATTCCGCTAAAGAAGCTACTGAAGATGGACAAATTCTTTTCTAATCAAAGTAGATCTCAAGGTCGCAGCTGAAACAATGGATGAAGTTCATATGGGATGCTCAGATCTGAGAACTCAGTTTAGGAACATAACCATGCCGGTTGTGCATGCTTCTTTTGTAATTTTGAAAGCTGTATCTTCACATCTTGACCCATTATCAAAGTCTCCACACCTGGAACAAAAGGGATGACAGTGGATTTTAGGGCAATGATGTAAATTGTGGTCAGGATTCAACCCTTTTTCTATAATAAAAAAACCACCATTATCACATTCTGTAGAAATTTACCTACAATTTAAAATTTAGTGTTATGAATACCAGCTCTAGAATCTATATATTATTCAGCTCATGGATGTTTTTTATCAAATTAGTAATTGGAAATGAGGGCCCCCTAAAATTATTTCTATGAGTAGCTGTGGAAAAACAAAATTTGAAGAACTGTGTAATTTTTAGGTTTCTGCAATGGTCAGATTAAATGGTATGTATATGTAGAAAAATAGAGTTATAGCAAGAAAGTTTTTGAGTTTAAAATTTTCTTTGAATTAACTTGGTCATAGGTATCAGATCTAACAGTGATGAGCATGTATCTGTGCCAGATATGACTGGTTAGTAAACACCTCTCCATTAAATGAATAACAACTGCCCAAGAGTTAATCACGCAAAAAAAAAAAAAAAACCTACTGGAAAAATGTGTTTGTTGACCAGAAAGATAAAATCTATTCTAATAAATTAGCACTTGAAAAAACAATTGATTAATTTTCAATATTTCTCTCATGCACAAGAATAATCTTAGCTGGGCTTTGGTGTTATTGAGCAATTACTGAAGAGCAAGGTAGTATAATTAAAGACTGAATTACATGCCACCTCAAAAACACTTTCAATAATGCATACTCCAAGTTTCACTAGTCTGTTAGAGATGCACATTCCAAAGATTATCTTTGAAACAATTGTGCTGTGCCAGTCTATGTAAAAGTCCAACTGTATATACACACACAGAGAGAGAGAGAGAGAGAGAGAGAGAGAGAGAGAGAGAGAGAGAAAGAGAGAGAGAGAGTTATGGAAGAGAGTACAATTATCAGGTATATTAAGAAGTACAACATGCTATCATTACTCTTAGATGTCTGGAGAACATCAGTATATTAAAGATTCTGAGAAGTGTTAGTGTTCTTCAAATATTTGTCCAACAAATTTGATAATTACTTTCCTGAAACCACATAGAAAAATGTATAGTTCAGTAAAAGCAATAGAAAACATACACACACATGCACACACACACATGCACACACACACACAAACTGTAAGGAATATTCCATTGGTACTAAATGCTTTGTGAATATACATTTTCATCAGTTAAAGCCAGAAAATCTAATCTGAATCCCAAGTCCATTTCTTTTTTGTATGTGGTCACTGGTTAAAAATTTGGAGTGATTAAATGCTGTGGAAACTCCTTTAGTCAATAGCCTTTAAAATACAAGCCAACTTTGGGTATGGTCTCATGTATGATAAATACAGACAAAGAGTGTACATGGGCCTCTTGGTTGCTGGATTTGTTTCCAGTTCCCAGTGCACACAGAGGACTGCAGATGTCTACTCTTTCTGTGAGTTTATCCCTAGATAAATAAACCTTTGTTTTACTCCATTCTGGGCTACTGTGGAACTATTTGGTATGCCAACAAAATGGCATTTATAACATTGGGCAACTATATCAACATAAAACCTGAGAGAGCTTGGGAAGGAATTCGAGAGACAGAAGAACAGAGCAAAGAAAGGCTTCTTGGCAGCATTTCTCAGGTGGAATCTGTTTGGTAGCAGCAAGCAAAGGTACTTCTCCTTTAAAAGAAAGCTTCCTAGTTTGTGGTATTTGCATAAAGAGCTCTGGCTATTTCGGGTGTTCCTGCACTTAAATGAGTTTTGTAAGAAGCTTGCTACTAATTGCTAAATGGCGATGACAAAGACTTGCTACATCACTGGAGTTGGCATGTTGAGCCTGGCTCACAGAGTTGGTGAACATACCTCTGCCGTGTTGGATTGGGTGGAGCAAACAGACAGGGGTGTGGAGTTGGTCCTAGCCACACCCACTTAGCATTAAAAAAAGCACTCCTGTTCAGAAAATGATTACAGATATTCAATAAAGACAGATTCAGATCAGAAAGCTCTCTGAATAGGTCACAATGTTGGATAAATGTATGTAGGCACGGGAGAGAGAAAAAAAGAAGCAAATAGGTTTAAGCCAGACTTTCTACCTATCTGATCTGTGACAGGATTCATAAAGCTCATTACTACATGACTTAGTGTTGGGAGCAGTGAGACCCCAGATCCCGAATTTCTTGTAATCCCCTGATCTGAGTGCCTACAGCTGCTCTGAACGCGAGACCTTCAGAAGTTCCTGATGGCAGGAGAGTGGTTTCTGGTGGGTTGGGCTGGGGCGTGGCTATCTCTATATAATCTGCCCCTGAACACAATAAAGAGGGCATTCTTGGGGAATTCAAGGATGACCCATGTCGCTGTCAAAAAAAAAAAAAAAGAAAAAGAAAAAGAAAAGAAAAAAAAGAAATAAAACAAAGTATTTAAAGAGATAGTAAAAGTAACACAGAAGAGTAAAGATAGTCATGGCTTAAAGGAGTAAAGAAAAATAAGAGATGTAAAGATGGAAAAAACATAGAGAATCAGGACTGCAGAAAGACATTTGATTCTGGGGGCTGCTAGGCTAAACCAACATATGTATTTTACGGATATCTTGACATTACAATTTGGGTCTAAGACTATATTGCTTTGGAAAAGAGGTTCTGCTTTTGTGAGACAGAAGATGAGAACCAGTAGATTCCTTTTAAGCTAATGTGGTTTAAATAGAACAAGACCCACCAAAAGTTCCTTAAACCCTAAAAGTTCTTCACCCAATAAAAGCAGGAAGCAGTTGGAGAAAACTATGCCTAAATTTTCAAAATGGTTGATTATAAATGTTTATTTTCATTTTAACAGGGTTGGCTATAAATGCTTAGTGGTCACAGGTAATTTCTAAAAGGGGGTAGAGATATGATATAGAAATGAATATTTTAATATAGTTTAGATTTTGGTTTATTGATGCAACTTTAGGATCATATTACACTATATATTTCTAACTTTGGTCAACATACTATTGTTTACATTAAGAAGTCATTGTCCTCATTGGCTGCACATTTGTTTAAAGATTGTTTAATTTTTTAATATGAAGACTTAGTATATCAGTATTTAGAATTAGAGGCCATTAAGCATCCACATTTGTCATACTTATAGTTAGACGAGTCAGGTTCTTTAAATGTATAGAGCTTATATTCCATATACATAGGTAATCTTCAAACACTTCAAAGAACTATAGAATATGGAATTTAAATAATTTAGGAATATGTAATATGAGACACAATTACTACTGACAGCACCTATCTATTCCTGAGAGAATGTTGGGACCAAGATACTCCACTTGGAGCTTGTTTCCTTCTTGGCAAAATTGGCCTTTGGGCAAAGAACTGCTGATTCAACCACTGACAAAATGTATTGTGTCCAGACTGGACATGCAAGATACAAGCAAAAAGACTACTCAAACTTTTCATGGCAGGGAAAGATGGTTTTTCAAATTTTCCTGCCTCTGAAAATGGTCTGTCAGTTACTCTAGCCGAAAGTTGGTTGCCCTAACATTGCAAATGAGACTTTGGGTAATTGTCCAGGTAGCCAATTGTCTCTCATTTGTTGCACCTTTTGGAAGTTTCTCAATTGCACTTACTGTTTACTCAAGTAATGTTACTTCCCTTCTCAGGTCTTTGATGGGGTTGAAGACTAAATAATCATAGTTACTTTCCTCTCATGACTTAGCCAAGCCATTTTAAATATGAGACTTAGATTCCATAGGATATGATAACTATCGAAACATTTAGCATATGTTTCTTGTTTGATGTTGTTCATGCTGGTTGTAATTTTATTTTTATACATGTTTTTGCCTTTTCTTTTCTCTGGACAATACTTGATATTTGTTTTTATTGAATATAGTTTTGTATTCGGTTTAGAACTCACTTATATAGTAAAAAGGGGAGGTGCTGTAAGAACTCCTTCAGCAAATAGCCTTTAAGATACTGGTCCATTTTGGGCATGGTCTCATGTACAATAAATACAGACAAAAAGCATTCTTGGACCTCTTGGCTGCTGCATTCAGTTCCAGTTGCCAGTGTATGCAGAATACTGCAGATCAATACTCTGTGAGTTAATCCCCAGATAAATAAACCTTTGTTATACTCCATTCCAGAATATTGTGAAACGTTTTTGTGTGCCAACAATTAATATTTAAGTTTTCAGATAATTTGAAAACTGTATTATATTTAAAAATTAGCATCTCCCCAAATTGGAGAAATATTCCATTATTCTAATATCAAAAATTCAAAGGATGGTAAGCCCATTTCTATTCTCAAATTGAAAGATAAGAATTACCATGGGTTGCGTTTTGATGTGGCAACTTGACTAATTCATCACACTGTATTGTTTGGAGTGCAGAGTGATTGGGATACTCTAAGACTAGACTTACATGTGGTCTAATAGGGCAGTCAGAGCCAAGATTAGAGTAAGGTAAATGAGGTCCTTTTATGATCACAAAATATGAGGAGGAACAAAAATCCAGTAATCAGGATACATAACATTTTAATCAGATTTTCAAATTAAAATTTATGCAAATAAACCCATGGTGAGCAAATATCAAAATTTTAAATAAGCACAGGATTAGTGTTACTCATGTATCGTTTTGCTTCAGGCTCCAGTATGACTAAGCATAGCACTGGGAATAAGAAATTACCAGGAGAGAAGCTGTGAAAGTATGAAGCACTTGCTTGAAAGCCAAAATTAGTTTTGATTCATTAATAGCTAAGTAACTTTCACAAGCACATGTACCAGGCTCTTTTCAGTCACTGATAGTCAGTCACTCTAATAGTTGTAATATTTGCTTTTCATTGCAAGTTACTTGACCTAAGTTTGGCTTCTCATTTGCTAGAGATTTGTGGTTGATTACTGGATTGATGGAAATGTTTGATTTTTTTTCTAAATGTGGTCACCTATACCTATAAACTTTGAATTACCTTGGCTTATCTTAGAGAATCTTTCATAGTGTGGCATAATTTTATTGTTACTAGGAATGCTAAAACGTCTCCAGTTCTTTAACAGAGTGTATTATTAATCTACAAATATTCGTGTAATTTCTAAGCTTTTCTTCATTGTATACTTTTATTTTCATTCCTTTGTGGTCTGTTCTGAAAAGATATAAGCAATTAACTCTAGAATCTTTTGTATTTCTTAAAGTTTAAATGGCAGTCTATAATGTGATCAATTTTAAAGAAGGTCCTATGGACCACTTTGAGGTCTATGTATCCTCCATCTGGTGGAATGCTCTGTAGACCTATGTCAAACCTAGTTGATTATGGTATAATTTGGCTCTAAAGTTTCTTTTCTGACTTTTAGTTTGAAAGACATGCTAAGGAGAGGAGGATCGTAAAGTCTTCTGCTTGACATTTTACACTTTTTTATGTTTGCTTTATGAAACTGGAGCTCCAGTATTCAGTGCATGCATAGTTACATTTTTAATAACCTCTTCATAAATTAAAAATTCAATTAGCTTCATTAATTATATATCTCTCCCACTAACTTCTAACAAATTTTGGTTCAAAATCTACTTATTACATATATATCTATATATGTATATATATACATAAATATAAAAATTTTTATACCTACTTGTTTATGGCCTCTACAGTCTTAGTAATTTGATTTCCATCCTTTATCTCTTAGTTTTGAATATCTTTGCTAGTTATGTGTGACATACATTTGCATTTTCATAGTGCTATCAGACAACATGAAGCTAGATTTTGTTTTGTGATCTGGTCAATTTTTCTGTATCTTATTTTTCATGAGTTGAGTCTATTTACTTTTAAGGTTATTGTTAGTAGGAATTTGTTGATTCCTATGATCCCGTAGATTTAATTAAAGCTATTTTTTCTTTTATTTTCATAATATTAGGAATTTGCTGGTTTGTTAAATAGGATGTGCTTGATTTCTTACCAAATTGTGTTCATTTGTTCCCTTCATGCAAAGTGTTTTTTCTTGTAGTCACATAAATTAAACTGTCTTTTTTTCTCCCATGTGTAATATTCCATTAAATTTTTTCTTTATTGCTGTCCTGAATTGCCTTAATAACTTGTGTTTGTCTTTAAATGTGACTATTTCATGAATAATTTTGAGGGATATCATTGTTAAGAATAGTGATTTTATTAGAAAATTATTTACATTAAGGGTTTGAAATTTATCATTAAATGTTTTTATGCATTTTATGATCCTTGTGAGTTATCTGATGTTATTCTGATATTTGCCTTTGAATATAGGTTGGTATTTTTTCTTTAGAGATTTTTGTATATTCTTTACTTTGAAGAAGTGATAATCTTGACTATATTTCATAGAAAGGTTATTCTCTATCATGTATATTTGGGGGGATCTGAATGCTTATATTTAGATGTTAATTGCTTTCTTTAGGCTTAGGAAATTATTTACTATGAATACAATGAGTTGGCCATGAACTTGAGAGGGAACAATGGGAGCAAGTTACATGGACAATGTGGTATGGATGAAAATGAAAGGGAATGATATAATTACATTTCAATTAAAAAATAAAAAGTACATACGTTTAAAAGGATTGGTGTGTGACTTTTAAAAATGGATTATGAATACAAAGAATTCTCAATAGATAAAACATAAATTCTAAGAATCATGTTTAAAAGCATTCAACATTCTTTTCCATAAAGGAAATACAAACTAAAACTACTTTGAGATTTCATCTTACATCATTCAGAGTGATTAAGGTTTTTTTTAAAAAAGAATGTTTTAAGTAACTACAAATGTTAGCATGGATATGGGGAAATGGAAACACACATTCACTGCTGGTAAATTCAAAACTGATGCAATCACTACAAAATCAAGGTGGAGTCCCCTCCAAAAGAGAGAAATTAATATAACACAAGATCTAGGTATACTTCCATTGAGCATACGCTCAAAGTCTCTATATTTCACTACACAGATACTTGTTTCTTTGTATTTACTGCTGCTCTATTAGGAATAGTCAGAAAATAGAAACAGCTTAGATGCCATACAATGGGTAAATAAATAATAATAATAATGTGGTGCATTTATACTACTAGATATTTACAGTTGTTAAGAAAACACAAAATTATTAAATTCTCAGATAAATGTATAAAGCTAGAGGAAACTTCATTCTTAGTAAGGTAACACAAGCCCAGATAACAAATGTTGCGTGTTGTCTCTTGTTTTTGAATAGCGGCTTTGAAACTTTATTTGGCAGGTCACAGATCCTAGGGAAGAATCTAGCTGAGTATTTACTGGTAACTGATACATTCCAGGAGAGGGACAGACAGTTTTCTTTAAGGTTGGGACACTTTGTAGGTCTAACAATCTCCAACCAATGGCCATATATCTAAGAGTATGTAGACAATACTGAGATTCAGCATGTTTAAAAATTAAATGAGATCACAGAGTCAGATGAGTACAGAGTGGGTGTAGATACAGTAGGGCAGGGGATCAAAATGTTCAAAATACAATAGACACACTCTTAAAGAATAAAGATATTTTTAAAAAAATATCATTCTACATAAAAATAATGTTGATTATGGTTACAGAAATATATTTTATTTTTTTTTCCTTTTTTTTATTAATTAATTAATTTAATTATTAAAGATTTCTGCCTCTTCCCCGCCACCACCTCCCGTTCCCTCCCCCTCCCCCAATCAAGTCTTCCTTCCTCCTCAGCCCAAAGAGCAAGCAGGTTTCTCTGCCCTGTGGGAGGTCCAAGGACCACCCACTTCCATCCAGGTCTATTAAGGTGAGCATCCAAACTACCTGGGCTCCCACAAAGCCATTACATGCAATAGGATCAAGAACCCATTGCCATTGTTCTTCAGTTCTCAGTAGTCCTCATTGTCCATTATGTTCAGCGGTCTCGCTGAACATAATGGACAATGAGAAATATATTTTAAAAGATCATATAGATCCTAGCAAAGTGAGTCATGCTCAAATTTTCTAAATATAGAGAACACAGTAGTTTTAACAGCTGAGCAGAAAAAAATTCCTGAAATTCTAAGTATTAAAACTAGGCAAAATAAAAACAACAATAAGAACAAAGCAAAAAAAAAAAAAAAAGTAAGTGAGCTAGCAAGAAAGACAAGCAAATTAGAAACTTAACCAACAGAAGTAGGTGAAGGTTTATGAGGTTATTATTTCTTTATTAATTTATTGTTTGTCATTGACATTGTTATATATGTATTTTATCTTCTTTCTTTATTCACCATGCACACACTTGATAGCAAAATGACCTCTCCCACTTTAATTGGGTCCACTTGTGTGGGCACAGGTGAGAAGCTATACTCTGGACAATGAGCAACTCACGAAGAGCTTATTCAATAAATATAATAGCTATCTCTCCCACAACATCTCTGCCTGCCATTAAATCCCCTGAGTATTGTCTATAAGTTCTTCCAAATTAGATTCTTATTCTTGTGTAGGCCATTTGGAATTATGACAGATCAAACAATTTTCAGAATTTAGCCAGTTTACGGATTAGGAACTTCTTAACAAGAATAACTAGGCACCTATGTAATGACTTTGCTACAATATTGAAACTTTTTTCTATCAAACTTTGTCCCTTCTTTCTACAAAGGGTCTTAAGGCCTTTTACTAGAGTACTGTACATTGGAGAAAATGAAATAATCAGAACATTCTGGATCTGTTAAATGCTTTCTTAGAATTGTCATTAATCTTAGGATATTCATAAGGACAACGTGGCACTCCAGTTAAAGTGGAGGCTTATAGAGGCCAGAGGATTGCTGAAGATTTAGCCAAATTTCAACTTATATTGAATCTGATAGAGTCTTTCAACTTATTCTAAACTTATCCTGTGATTATTTCCCAAGACCTAAAATGCATAATTCAGATGGACATACTTACAAGTTAAGAATATCCCTACATTGGTTCCTGAACCTACGGAGTGAGAGCTATTCAATTTGGAAAGGTTGAATGAAAGACTTTGAAATCACCTCTATCAAAGAAACTCTGATCCAAAAGCGTTCCTTGAAGATTGTAGAGCTTAGTGACACCATTAAAGAATTAAACATTTCAAGCGGTACCAGAAGGCACAAGAATATTTTTATTGAACTAGAATATAAGACTTCTTCCTGGCCACGTTGGGCTCTTGCTGTCCTTGAATCAACAGGTTAAAGAAGGAAAAATAGTTCTAGGAGGGGTGATTGTTCAGACTATCATGGGAAGCAGGACTGTTTTCTTCACAGAGGATGTCAGGAAAAGTAGGTCCTAAGTGCATGAAATCCTTTAGGTTGCCTCTTATTGATATCATGTAAACAACAATATCCCAGCTCAAGTTAATGAACGGCTCATGCCTCTTAGGAATGAAGATATAGGTAGTTTTACCAGGTTACCTCTATTCCTAGATCCAGTAACCCTGGTTAGCAGAGAATCAGTACCATGTATGATGTTGATTCACAGAACAATCAAACCAAGACTCAATGGAGTACTTAACTGAGGATTAAAAGTTATGTATTTCATAGTAAAGAAGATAGTGGTAAAGCCCTCATCAACAGTTACAGAACCGAAAACTTGCATGAACATTTCATTTTGTGTTGTTAAGAATATGTTTGAGAATATATACACATACATTAAACAGATATTTAGGCTTTCTGTTTTTTATTTCATTATTATGGTAACCCCAATTGAAATAATATTAATGGTTAAGGGCTATAATTCTATATTTTCAGGTTTAAGTTATCTGACATTAAATGATAAATTATTCCTCAAGGGATTTTGCTACCTATTATGGGGGAGAAATAACGTGTTTATCGTTTTATGTAGAATAGTTATATTAGGCAGAATTATGACCTTGTTTTATTTGGAAATTAAGCATGCCATGCAATTTGATTGTATTTCTCCACCTTATGGGTTGAAGTTGTGGTTAGTGTTATCAACTTGACAGGAAGTAGGATCACCTGATAGTTGCACTTCAGGCCATCCCTATGGGGCATTATTTTGTTTATATTAATTGATGTGAGAAGTTTCCCCCACCTTAATTATGGGTGGGACCATTCCCTGAACTTAGCACTAACAAACATGCAATCATTGCGTTCTCCTTCTTGCAAAAGAAATATGTATTGATTCTTTGAGAATAATTTGAGACTGTTACATTATAATCATTTACATTGCCTCAGCTTTTCACCAGTTCCCCACACAGTTCACTAATGACCCAAATTTTCATCATTTTAAATTTAATTAAGCGACATCATAGAGCAAATTTGCTGCATGGTCAACTTATCATGGACTACATACTGAGAGAAAATTGACTTTCTCTCAGCAACTCTCTGTTGTTCATTGGCTAGAGGTGGAATTTCAGGCCCAGTTCCTTCCTCCATACTTACATTTAGTATGGCTTGGACTTCATCACAGGTGTTTTGCATGATGCTACAACATCTGTGAGTTCTTATTTGTAGCTGTCTTGCTGTCTCCCTCGGTCAGCTCTTATTAGTTGCCTAGAGTGCTTTGTCTAGCAGTTGGATCTCTTACAATTTTCACCTTCCATGTTATCTTTATTATTGGAACTGTCATTATTCAGGCCTTGTTAGTCATCAATTTCTAGGTGACAGTCTCACGGCAGAATTCCTCATCCTCTGCATCTTATCATCTCCCTGCAACTCTTTTGCATTGCTTACTGAATTTTCAGACAAGAAGTTGTACTGTAGATGTATCTACTAGGGCTAGGCTTCCCACAGTCCATTAAATTACATTGTGTGCAGCTGCAGTTTGCTGTACCTGTCCTTATTTGTTGTAAAGAGAAGCGCTTGTTGATGAAGGGTGAGAACAATAATTATATGTGTATATTATGATACTTTTCGACTGTAGCTGCGAGTTTAGAAAAGTGGCAGTGGCAGGTTCTCTTCTAAGATCAATGATCTTACCATTCTGGGCTTTGACTTGGCTTCTAGTATCAAACAAGATGACCCTCCGGTTGAATGGACCTTAAATTCAAATAGACAGCTGTTAATTACCATATGGGTGTTGCCATTGCAGCTTTAGGGATATCTTGTTTGAATCGTCATTGGGAGTCATCGTCATTGCCAGTAGAAAGAACTGTAGATTGTTTCTATCACTTGGAAGTTTGCATAATAATTTCTAATACTAGGAAAGCTATTCCACAGGAAGGAGAGCTTCAGGTTAATTCTAATTCAGGTCAATCAAGTCCTGTGTCCTAAGTCTTTGGTGTCTTCTGTAATAACAATGTGTCTTCAACCTCTAAGAGGCAACCAAAGGCAACAGCAATAGCTTATATTATATGGGGAATCATTTGTACGACACTGAACTACAACCCAAATGAAGATTTCTCATGTCTGGTACTGGAATTTTTATTAGAAAGTTTGTGATTTTGGGGAAACATTGTCATCCAAGAGGTATAACTTGATTTGAGGTTGTGGGTGGGTGGGTGCTTATATTCATTGTGTATAATTTCAGGAAAATATAATTTTTGAGGCTTTGTGAAAAATTCTTGGTGTTATTTGTCCCTCCTCACCATTTCTTCTGTATTTACCCTCCTCTATAGTCTCCAATTTGATCATCTCACTATTTTTCTCATTTCCCCCTTAATACCATCTGCATACTATTATTCTCTTTTTATAATTTGCTTCCCGTGTCCCCTTTATGTTTTCCTGGTTTCTGCTGTCATTTCGTGTTTTATACTTACATCTGAGGGTTTGGAGCTAGCAACCACAAACACAAGAGAAGACATGTTGTTTGTCTTCTGGGCTTGGTTCTCAATCTTTTATAGATTCAGCAATTTACCTGCATTTTTATGATTTATGCACAAATAATTTATGATTGCATTTTTCATTATAGTTGAATAGCATTACTTGTGCTATGTACCAGTTTTTATTATCCATGCATCTAGAGATTTACACTTTTTCGATTTCCTTGCAATTGTGAATAAAGGAACATTGAACACTGATGACCGACTATATGTGGAGTAGGGTATCAGTTCCTTTCGGCATATGTCAAGGTGCAGTATCACTGGGTCATATGGTAGATGACCTTTTAGTTTTTGAAGATTTTCTACATTTTATTTAGAATTTTTACATTTATCATCATGCGTATTTTTCTGTAGATTTGCTTTAACTTTGCTATATCTTTACCTGGTTTTGCTGTTGAACTCGTTTCATAGAATTATTTGGGAATTGTTATTCTCTTTTCTTTCTTTCTTTTGTTCTTATTCTTCATTTCTTTTATTCTTTTTTTCTTTTTTAACAACTTAAAAAGGATTGTTTGAATATTTTCTTTTAAAGCCTGATAGAGTTCTGCTGTAAATACATCTAATTACTGTTTCGAAATTTTCATTAATTATGGATGCATGTAGGGTCTTCTCTTTTGGTTGAACTTCAGTGTTTTGAACAAATCAAGAAATTCAAGCATTTTTCTCACCCCTCCCAACTTAATAAAGTGCAGGTTCCTAGTTTATTCTTTATAATATTCTAATGTTTTCTTGTATGTTCCTGATTATCTCAATTTAGGTCATGGTTTTCTTCCTTTTATTTAGTTGGGTCAAAGGTCTGTTGAGACCTGGTTTATTTTTCAAAGAAGCAGATCTTAGTTTCTTTGATTTTTTTGTATTGTTTTCTTTGCCTCGACTTCATTAATTTCTAATTTTATCTTTATTAAAATGCATTAAATTTTACTTAAGGGGTTTCTAGCTTTTTTAAAAAAACTCTTGAATTACAACTTTAAGGCTTCTATTTGTAATTTTTCTGAGTTTTCAATCTAAGAACAGGGGTTCTAAATTTCACTCTTAGAAATGCTTTTTATGTTTCCCACAGATTTTCCTGCATTGTATTTTCATTGCAGTTTAGTTCAGAACCATCTAATTATTCTTTTCTTTTTCTCTTTTTTACTTATAAGTTATTCACTAATTAGTTGTATAATATCCATGAGTTTATGTTCTTCCTAGAGATTTATTTGCTGTAAAGTTTAATTTTAATTGCTTAACAGTCAGATGGAATACAAGAAATACTTAAAATTTTAAAAAATGTGTTAAATTTGCTTTCTGTTCCAGGATATAGTCTATTTTAGAGAAGTTTACATATATACATACATCCATACATATGCGTGTACAACTGGGGCCTGGAATATACAATGGATATCCATTAAGTCCATTTAATGTAAGTTGCTACTTAATTTCCGATATCCCTGTTTAGCTTTTGTGCAGATGACCTATTTACTGAAGAAAGTGGGGTGTTGAAATCACCTACTATTGTTGGATTGGTGTTAGTTTGTTTCTATAATTACAAAAGTGGGCTTTTTATGAAATCTGTTGCACCAGAGTGATATGTGTGTATAAATATGTAATTTCAAATGTACAGTATGTAAATGTTATTGCAATATTCTCTTGATTAATTGTGCCCTTGATTAGATTGAACAGCCTTCCTTCTCTGTCTCTTCAAACTGTTTTAGCTTGAAGTCTACTTTTCCAGCTATTAAGAAGGCAATGTCTGTTTTCTCCTGATGTTTTTGCTTAGAATGCTTTTTCTGTCCTTTCTCTAATGGTGATACCTATCTTAAAAGCTAAGATAAATTTACTGTAAACAACATATAGGCAGGGTTTGATTTTGAATCTATTAGGCAACCAATGTATTTTGATGGGTTAGTTGAAGTCATTAATAATTAAAGCTATTATTGGAAAGTATGGGTTGAATGCAGTCACCTTGTATTTATGTTGCGTTGTGCTCCTAGTAGTGTTTTGTATTTCATAGGTTGCAGCTTTGTTTGTTTTCCCTCTAGAGACATTGGCTGGGTTTGTTCTCTATAGTTCAAAATACAGCTTCCAGGATTCTCCTTAGGATAGTTTAAAGGGCTTGATATATTTTTTAGGCTGTCGGTAAAATAGAAAGTTATAACTTTGCTTTCTCCTATGATTGATAGTTTTGCCAGAAAAAAGTAGTTTATTTGGCAGTTGTCATTTAGAACGTGGAGTGAACAGTTACAGGTTATTCTGGTTTGGGTCCTTAAGTACCATTGAGTTTAGTGCCATAAGGGGCATCTAAGTACCAAAGTGTGTATGTGTGTATGCATATATGTATAAATAAATCATTTTAAATATACAATATGCACATAATATTGTAATACTTTCTTGGTTAATTGTTCTGTTGATTAGAATGAAGTACCCTTCTCTGGATCATTATGTTGGTTTTAGTCTGAAGTCTATTTATTCAGTTTTGAGTACGGCAATGTCCATTTGTCTCCTGATGAATTTGCTTGGCATATATTACTAAGCACCAAAAGAGCTTAGATAGAATTGAATCTGGTGCTATGAGTTTATTTTATTTTTTTCTTACAAAAATTAACCCATCTCAAATTCTCTGTATTATGAGAAAAAAATGCCCATTCACACTTATTTGAAAATTTAACTTGTGCTTCTAACTTAACTATATTTCTTATGTATTCGGTGTTTTACTTCACTAGAAAAAGGCTACTTTTATTATATTTATTCTTGTGAATTTGAGAGTAAACTATAATTTACCATTTTATCTACAGTTTATCTCTTTTTCTATTTTCATAATTAGAAAGCCAAAATAACAAAACAAAACAGTTGGGAGTACAGAAATAAAACTCTTCAAGCCCTAAAAAATGGAAATAGAAATTAAACACACACACAATTGAGGGAATTCTTGAAATGAAAACTTTAGGTAAGTAACAGTAACTACAGAGGAAAGCGTCACCAACAGAATATAGGAGATAGAAAAGAGAATTTTAGGAGTTGAAGATAAAATAGAAGAAATAGATACATTGCTGGAAAAAAATCTAAAACATTCTAGGCAGAAAACATCCAGAAAATATGAGACCCTATGAAAAGACCAATTCAAAGAATAATAGCAAGAAAAGAAGAAGGAGAAGAATCTCAGCTTAAAGACCCAGAAAATATTTCAAAACAATCATAGAAAAGAATTTCCTAACATAAAGAAGGAGATGCCTATAAAAGTACAAGAAGCATACAGAGCACCAAAGAGTTTGCACCAAAAAAATAAAGTCATCTCATGACATAATAATCAAATTATTAACAATAAAAAGAGATCAAGTAACATATATAGGCAGACCTATTAAAATTACATATAACTTCTCAATGGAGACTCCAAAAGCCAGAAGGCCAGGTCAGATGTCCTGTAGATTCTAAGAGAGTACAGAAGTCAGCACAGACTCCTATACCCAGAAAATTTTTCAGTCACCATAGATGGAGAAAACAAGATATTCCATGATAAAGTAAAATTTAAATAATTCAAGCCCTACAGTATATACTTGAAGGAAAACTCCAACCCAGAGAGGTTAACTACACCTGTGAAAGCACAGGAAATAAATAATTCCACAGCAAAACCAAAAGAAGGGAAACACACACACACATCCATATACTACCACTGCTACCAGCACCCCCAACAATACTCACAGCAACAAAATAACAGGAATTAACAGTCATTGGTCATTGATATCTCTCAATAAAAACGAATTCAATTCCCCAATAAAAAGACACAACCTAACAGAATGGATGTGAAAACAGGATCCATCCTTCTGCTGCATATAATAAATCCACCTCAACATCAATGATAAACATTATCACATGGTAAAGGGTTGGAAAAAGATTTTCCAAATCAATGTTACTATGAAGAAAGTTGGTATAGTCATTTAAATATTTAAAAAAATAACTTCAAACTAAAATTAATCAAAAAGATGGGGAAGGACACTTCATACTCAATAAAGCAAAAATTCACTTAGATGACAATTCGATTCTTAACATCTATGGTTCCAATGCAAGGGCATTCACCTTTGAAAAAGAAACATTACTAAAGCTTAAACCACATATTGACCCTCGTGCATTGATAGAGGTAGATTTCAATACCACATTACCACTAATATGTAGGTCATCCAAACAAAACCTAAACAGAGATATACGGGAGCTAACAGACTTTATAAACCAAATGGATCTAACAGAAACCAGGAAAGGCTTCTTGTGGTGGAACTAAGACACCAACCCAGCTACAAGACTTTCGACCTCCAATCTGTCCTCCCTGCAAGACGTGCTGGGAAATGTTGGCACAGAACTTGTAAGAATGGTAAACCAATGACTCTTCTAATTTGAGGTCCATGACACAAGATGGAGCCTATGTCTGACATTGCCTGGATAACCAGGAACTGGAAGCTGGATAGCCCAGAGACCTAGGGTAGAACCAAAATAAATAAATACTCGATGAAATGATCCCTAAGACTGTTACGCTATAACTTATAGATCAATGACTACTAGTCCAGTAGTCATCAGAGGCTGCTGATGGTAGCTGAAGGGAGTTAATGCAGAAACCCACCACTAAACTAGACAGAGAGAGAGCCCAGGTTGGAGGTCTCCATCACTTCACTCTCCTCAAAGCTTGGGGAGCCCCAGAAGAATGAAAGGAGGAATTGTGGGGTTCACAGGAGTTGAGGATGCCAGGAGAGCATGGCCTATAGAATCAACTAAGAATAGGGTCATGAGAGCTCACAGAGACTGAAAAAGCAATCATGGAGCCTGCATGGAGCTATACTAGGTCTTCTGCATATATGTTAGGGTTATTGGCTCCTAAGAGAAGGAGTAGGTTGTCTCTGACTCTTTTGTCTGCTTTTGGGACCTTTCCCTCCTACTGGGTTGTGTTGTCAGCCTTGATGTGTGCCTTTGTCTTATTGGCATCTTGGTGGATGCCATGTTTGGTGGATGCCCCTGAGAAGTCTGTCCTTTTCTGGAGGATTGGGGGAGTGGGGTGGACCAAAAA
Organism: Chionomys nivalis; assembly: GCF_950005125.1. Classification (NCBI taxonomy): domain Eukaryota; kingdom Metazoa; phylum Chordata; class Mammalia; order Rodentia; family Cricetidae; genus Chionomys; species Chionomys nivalis. The sequence continues at coordinate 41,723,075 of NC_080101.1, read as the reverse complement.
GAGTGGGAAGCGGGGAAATTGGGATTAAAAAAGGGAGGGGAAGCTTCAGTCATTGGTTATATGAGAGAAGAATAAATAAAAATTAAAATAAATAAACAAACATAACATTTATTGATTTAGTGTTTCCTTCAAGTCTTATTCTGATAAATATGAGTCAAATTTATGCATTCCATTTACTTAAATGACTTCACTATTTAGGTTGGTAAAAAGGACTAATAGCTGTTTGCAACAATGGCACTCTATGACAGTAAATGGTGATATGTTACTACTGTTCATATCTTAGTAAACTTTCCATTCCTTTAATGTATACTGGCTTTCAACAGTACATAGTAAATCCCATGTTCTCACAGAACATATACCACAATATTGGGGGAATCAAATATATAAAATGTAAGTTACAACCTATTAGCAGTGTTTAGTGAAATGCCTATCCTTTCAAAATTTTACAATATTGTATAATGATACAATGATTCTTAATGGGAACTTCATAAAGAATTGCTACGTTAAAAAGAACAGAAAGCAGAAATAATACAATTTGCTTGTTAGACAAAATAAATAGACTTGTTAATTGAAGTTATATTTCAAGTAATGTCTCCAAGAGTGCCAAATTCCAAATTATATTTCTAATATATACCCTTAAAAGGAAACTATAAAATATTCTATAAAACCTCCTGTGTTTCAGAAATTTGTGTGTCTCAGTGTGTGTGTGTGTGTGTGTGTGTGTGTGTGTGTGTATGAGAGAGTCTATGGGTATATGTTTGTGTCTGTCTGCATGTATCTGTGTGTGTCTATATGTGAGTATAATTCTATATATCTACATATCTATGTCTATGTGTGTGTATGTGTGAGTCTTTCTGTGTTTATATGCATGTGTGTGTGCTTCTCTGTATGTGTTTGTGTGTGAATGTGTGTATATGTCTGTGTATATATGTTTGCCTATGTGTGTTTTTTATGTGTGTCTGGATGTGTATATGTGCATGTGTTTGTTTTCTTGTGTGTTTGTGTGTACTTGTGTGTGTTTCTCTGTGGTGTGTGTGTGTGTGTGCGCACGCGTGTGTGAAGAGAAATGGATCCACGGTGGGAGGAAAGAATAGCTGGAGAAGGAGAAATAAGATAAAAGGAATCAGAAAGGGAAAAAGTAATCATTTAAGAAAGTAAAGCATATGTTCCGTTCTACTCATAGCAACCAGAACAGAGTTTTCAACTTTTTCTTGGATATCTGTTTAGCTTATTTTATATATACTTATGATAAAAGTCAGAATTGTCAACAAATCACCAAGCACAGATCAAAGCCACTCTTTGCCACTTTACAGGTGTCTTTTACCTTGAGTTCTGAAGGTTTGGAGAGGCCTCATAAATTCCTCAGATCGTTGAAAACAAAGTTATTGTGCGTCCAAACAGAAACAAACCTTCTAAGTAGTACAAAGGATGTCAAATTAACAACTTGCCACTGTTGTTGGGCCAACTTTCCTTCTGCTGGGTCAGCGACCTCACTGCCCAGGACTGTCAAGTAAGATGAACTGAACGACACCTATTTTCCCAGAACCCTTGATCCTGACTCAGACGTAGCCCTGATGTGCCCTCATGAACTGCATAGCAATGGAGTCAAGAAAATGGGCAGTTGCCAGGGGATTTTACTGAATGTTTTAGCCAGCCATTTTCTATGATCTTTCACCTCATTGGTGATGTATATAAATTCATCTATTAAACTGAGAGCTGTATTGGTAAACCTTAAAAATCCTAACTTGGTTTCAACTTATTATGGCTTTATCTAATACACTGTATCATCAATATGATCACATCACATATCTGAACATTACTATGAAAGCATCAAGAAAACTTTAATTTCAGTTTTAGCAAACAACCTGAAAAGAAATTGTAAACTAGTTTTGCTTTTACTCATAGGTTTTAAAAATCTGTATAAAAATTTAAAATTCAATAAAATAGTTATTATTCACAGAAACTAAAGTAATAAATTCCCATCCCCAAACTTAAGGTAGATGAAATGTGAGGTATGATTTTTCACTCATTTGAATCTAATTGATAGTTTTATTTATGTTTTATAAAACCCTATATATTGTATATAGGGCACATATATTGTATACATATTGTATATAGGGCACATAGATTTGATACAAAGAATATCTAAACCGTAGTACTGTATATTAGTTTGTTTACCTAGTTATACAGATATGGAATTAAGACCTGTGTATGAGTTAAACGAAGAGAACAACATAACTAAATCAGCAGTTAATACTTTAATGTGAACTTTGTCCCCTCACCCAAAAGTGACAGTTTTAAAAATAAATCATAAGCTGGAAATGGTACCAGAGGCCTATAATCTTAAGAATTTCAAAATTGGGGCAGGAACTACAAAAATTCAAAGTCAGCATTGATGACAGGAAGATAATATTTTAGTCAGTGTATAAATAAATGAAATGAAATGAAAAACAAATATATATCAAGATATAGTTATGCCAAGCAACTTCTTTAAAACTCTAAATCAAAACAAGAATTTAAGAAAACTTCTCCCTTCTGAGTGGAATTCCAAGTCTGTGACATCACAGGCTGAGACCCTTCCTCTTCACATAGTACAGTTCAATTGGTGTTAGGATGAGCCAAAACAAAAGCCAGCACTTTGAAGTTGTCTAGGCTGGACCCAGATTGGCTCCACAGGCACTTGTCACAGGTTCTGCCCCTTAGTCAACTTGAGACTCAGAGAAACACACGCACAAATGAAAGAGTGCAAGAGGAGATGATTGCAGGCCCCTAACAGGCATAGCACTGGAAAAATAAAGCAGAGCATTCGAGCAGAGAGAAGGACCAAGTCAAATCCGTGAGGTTTGTGATATTTGTCACCCAGTAACAGTCAGAAGCAGTAACTTTCTAAAAAGACATAACTGGGCAAAATACGACAAAATGACAGAAATGACAGAACACACTTTGAGAAGCTATAATTGAGATAAAGAACTGTCCTAGCAAGGTTACTCTTGCTGTGATGAAACACTATGGCCAAAGCAAACTGAAAAAAGAAAAGGTTTTATTTGGTGTCCACATCACACTTTGTTATAAAAGGAAGTCAAGATAGGAACTCAAGCAGGGCAGGAACTGGAAAGCAGAAGCTGATGCAGAGGCCAAGGAAAGGTGCTGCTTACTGGCTTGTTCCTCATGGCTTGCTCTATAGCCTGCTTTCTTATAGAACCCAACACCTCCTGCCCAGTGAGGGCACCATTCACAATGGATTTTCCCTTTTCCCATCTATGTCCAATTAAGAAAATGTCCTGCTAGGCCTTCCTACAGTATGCTCTTACAGAGGGATTTTCTCAACTGAGGCTCCCTCTTCTCTGAAGACTAACTGGCATCGAGTTGTCATAAAACTAGCCAGTACAACAGACCGCTTGTCAACTTGGCACATAAACATGTCACTTTTCAATTAAAATCTCCCCTTCCTCATTTATCCCCTCATGATACACTAATTTATATAAGGCATAAATGTTATTACTTGTAACATAATAATTTTATTGTATAAATAAATAATTATATAATTTAAAATATATTTTATATAAATAATATATACTTACATATTTTATATTACATATAAAATAAATAATAATATATAATATATCATAAAGCACAAATAACTTTAAAAGTCTCATAGCCTTTAGAAATTCAAACACTTTAAAAGTTTGGGTTTTTTTTTGTTTTGTGTTTTCTTTTTTTTTATGCCTTCTTTATTGATTCTTTGGGAGTTTCACATAATGGAGCCCAATTCCATTCACCTCCTGGTCCCACCTATTTTCCCTTCATCCCTGCCACGCCCCCATAAGGAAACAAATCAAAGGAAGCAAGAAAACAAACAAAAGCAAAAGAAAACAAAAACAAAAAACACAACAACAGAAAAATCTCTTTGCTTCATCTTCTCTCCTGCTTCTTTAACACCTCTGCGTTCATCCTGATAGCAATGGAGGCTTCAGTGTACCATATAGTATACATCTCTTTGTCCCATCATTTTTACTGGCAAATATGTTGCAGTGAGTCACTGGTCTGGTTTAAGACATCTGATTTCTGGTACACCATCACCACTGGGTCCTCAACAGAACTCCTATGGGTTATTCTGTGGCTACCATGAGTCTTGGAGATTTTGTGGGCATTGCTCCACAGGACCTGCCCCTTCACCAGCTCCAGCAGGTCCTAGATGGGGTAGATGCTAGGGTGGGTCAACCCACGATCTGGCTGTGCCCGGATGACAACATGCCCCTGGGTGGTAGTACAGCCAGGTCATATCTGGATGGTCCCTGTTGTGGTGTGGCCCTCAGACTACAGCCGAGTCAAAGTCTCTGGCCTTGATCCCCGGCCTCTGTATTGGCCCTAGTGACAACCTGGGCCACAACTTCAACACAGATCCTTACTGCAGCTGGGTCATGGACCCAGCCATGGCCTCAGGCAGCAGTTTAGCCTGGTCAAATTTTCTTTTTAATTCAATCTCCTTAAATATACAAAATCTCCCTTAAAAATCAAGTCTTTCGGTTGTTTGTTCCTAAATATTCAAAATTTCAATAAATATTTTCTCCATGAGGGAAAAACCAGGTCACAGTCACAATCTTAATCAAACAAAAGCAACCCCCAAACAGGATAAATAATGCAAACTCCAATAACTTGGATCCACTCATAACTGATCTCCTCCAAAAGGCTTAGGGTATTTCTCTGCCTCTGCCCTCTGCAACACACACAAAACCTATCATTTTCTAAGATCAGGTAGGCTCCATTCCACCACTGTTCTTGATAGTTGTCCCATGGTACCAGCATCTCCAAAATGTTGGGGTCTTCTGCTGCAACTAGGCTGCACTTTCACCAATAGTCTCTCATAGATTTTCTTCGTGGTGAAAAGCCTCAACTTCCCTGCATGACACCTTCAATCCTGGAACTTTACTGACTACTGATGCTGAATCTTGACCAATGCCCTCTCTGGTATCTGACAGTGCCAAGCCTCAGCTGCTCTCCCTGATTCCTTCATGCTTTCAAAACCAGTATCATCTCGGTGAGTCTTACAATACCAATGCTGGGTGCCAGTTCTAGGTACAGCCTTGGCTGACTCTGGAACACAGCATCTTTGTGCTTAGCATGCTGAGTGCATGGAATCACTTCCCAGAAAATCTCGCCCCGGTGATGTTCGTCTCTTCTTAATCACCGCTACTTCTTAGCTCCAGCTGACCAGCATCTCAGTACAGGTTTTAATTTAGTGGTTCTGTTCTCTCCTTAATCACAGTCAATTCTTCAGTTCCAAGCTGACCAGACACTACGGATTCTTCACACAAAAGGATGGTAAAGTCTTTGTTTCTTTCTGAAAGCTTGTGAGTCAGACCTCCATCACCTGCACTGTTCTCACCACCCTTATCTTCAAAGCTCAGACAGAAAAGGCCCTTGAACTCCAAACACTCAATGGTTTCTCTACCCCAAAGTTCGAAAATCTTCCTTCAGTTCTCCCCAAAACATAGTCCGGTGTGTTACAGAAATACCCTACTATACCATTACCAACTTCTGCTCAAGTTAAGGTTATTATTGCTGTGATGAAACATCATGATTAAAACAACTTGGAGAGCAAAGGGAGATTCAGCTTAGGCTTCCGCATCACAGGTCATCATCAACGGAAGTCAGGATACAACTCAAGCAGAGAAGGAACCTGGAAGCAGAAGCTGACATAGCAGCCACGGAGCAGTGCTGCTTACTGACATGCACCCCATTGTTTTCTCAGCCTTCTTCTTATAGAACCCAGGACCACTGTTCCAGGGATGGCGGCACCCACTATGGGTTTCTTTCTCTCCCCCACCAATGACTAATTAAGAAAATGCCCAATAGGCTTGCCTACAGCCTAATCTTAATGGAGACATTCTCTCACTTGAGATTCCCTCCTTTCTAATGACTTTAACTTGTGTCAAGTTGACATAAAACTAGCCATTATAATAAGCACCCTGAATAAAGAAATTGGATTTAGAGCAATTTAGAGAGTTACAAAGCAATCTGTCTCACAATGCTCTTAGAGGACAACCGTAAGGTCGGTTATTTATTTATTTATTTATTTATCTGTGTAAAAGCTCTGACTGCCGTGGAACTATGTTCTTAGATCAGGCTGGCCTCAAATTCACAGAGATCCGCCTGCCTCTCCCTCCCAAGTGCTAGGATTAAAGGCATGTGTCCCCACAGTCACGAAAGGTTATTTTTAAAAGAAGAAAACTACCCAATATTTTATCTTTATCTAATTATTCATGTATACTATAAGAGAAGCAGTTAAACATGTGTAACCCCCAGAACCATGTTAAATTATTTTGAAATGCTTTTCTTTTTAACCTTGGGATGCCATTTTTTCCTTTTCTTCCATCATGAAACTTTCTGACAAGTCAATTAAGTGGCTTAGTCATTTTTTTATATATATGCAGCACAGAAATTTGAGTTCTGCAATTTTTTCTTTGAGTTTCTTACAAAATGTAAAGGTTGGGAGACAAGGAAATTCTTCATAAATTGCTTATGGCACATTTGTTCACTGGAAAAGAAGCTGGAAAACAGCCAGTGTGCCAGGCAATGTGTCTGCTGTTTAAAAGAATAATTAAACACCATTAAAAGAGTGTTAGTTAATTATGGTACAGGCATATGATGAGCTATTATCTAGTTATTAAAATGATGTTTATGGAAAGTTTAATGGCAGGAAAATGCTAATGATTTAATATTGAGTGAAAATGTACTTATAAAATAGCACTTACCATATTATCTGAGATATGTAAAAATGCATTAAAAACTGAGGAATATGCCAAAATACAAACAATTTGCCTTTAGGTGGCAGAATGATGAATGTTCTTTCCACTTTCACTACTGTTCACAGAAAAAACAAAAACATGTATTAATTTAATTATAATTAACATATATTTAGATCTTTGGTATACTGGCAATATTAGAACCTGAGCCACCTGCCCTGTAAGAATTTGATTGAAGTCTGACAGGTCATCAAACATCTTCTCTAGACACACTTCTCTGGAATGAAAACTGCTGGACCTCGTGGATTGCCTGCATATTTCCAGGTTATTTAAATGCTTGTATTCTCCAGAAAAACAGGCAGATGTAATTAAGACTTTTTGGTTTTTTGTTTTTGTTTTTGTTTCGCTAATACTCAAAAGCTGGTCTTACAGGATGTCTACTGTCTACTTTTCATTATGTATAATTTGCACATGCCCATTTTGAGGTTTTTTTTTTTTTTTTTTTTTTTTTTAGCAATTTTGACACATAAATGAATCTAACCATTATTCTAATAAAATGCAGGCTATTTTCTGATCCTCAAAAGTCGCTTCTTTTTTTCCTTCTTTGCAGACCATCCTGGCACCAAATAGCAACTGGTCTGCCATTTGCTGCTGTCAATTGTTTCCCTTACAGAATTTTGCATAAATGGGATGAGACAGCAAGTGCTCTTCATACTTGACTTAGGTCACGTAGACTTTTGAGGCCTATCCTTCCTGCATATTTCTCTATGAGATGTCATTACAGATATTGGTTATTACGATGATGTTTTAACTCTAATCTGGCTCTTTTGTCACTTCAGTGTCCTCCGTTGAATGCCGTTCTGCTAGGAACAGTGCATACGACTTTGATTCTATTACTAAAGATGCCTTGGGTTTGAAATCTCTGCCCCCCGAAGTGCTGGAATTTCTGGCATGAAACAGACCCGGAAGAACAGAACATTTATGAAAAACACAATGGGAACAGATTAGTATAGATCAACAGATAAAATTATAAGCACATTATTACATATGGGCATAATGGAACTCTACTCAGCTTTTAAAAACAATGAGAGGTAGAGTGGAAAAGAACAGCTCCCATCCTGAAATAAGAAGCTATCTGCAGTTGTATCACTTGCAACGGAGAACTTAGTTGTCTCGAAAGGAGCCTAATTAGGTGTATAAACCATACTTAAGAAAGGCCTGGTCCTCAAAACAAAAGAAACAACTCTATTTTTGTACACTTTTTGTCTTATATTGCTTAATATCTTTTGCTTACACATTATGTTTTCTGGTTTGGGGTTTTTATGGGTTTTGGTTTTATTTTTATCTGTGTATTTCTTGTGTTTTTTGCCTACTGATTTCTTTCTTTCTTTTTATTATTACTTTAAAAAAAAAACAGTCCAAATTCCCAATCCCTCCCCTCCTTCCAGTCCCCTCCCTTTCCCTCTACAGACCCTCCTCCCTACCCCTCCAACGCTAAGAGAGTACCACGCACCCCGCCCTGTGGAAAGTCCAAGGCCCTCCCTACTACATCTAGGTTGAGCAAGGTTTACATCCAAAGAGAATAGGGTCCCATGAAGCCGGTACATGCAGTACAGACACATCCCGGTGTCACTATCAGTGGCCCCTCAGTCTGTCCCAGCTGTGAACCCCCTTCAGAGGGGCTTGGTTGTTCCCATGCTCGTTCACTCCCAGTCCAGTTGGAGTTGGTGAGCTCCCATCAGCTCAAGCAAACTGTCTCAGTGGATGACCCCCTCATGGTCTTGAATTCCTTGCTCATACTCTCACTCCTTCCTCTCTTCAATTGGATCTTGGGAGCTCAGTCCAGTGCTCCAATGTGGGTCATTACCTCTGTTCCCATCTGCTGTTGGACGAAGGTTCTGTGGTGATATTTAAGATAATCATCAGTCTGACTACAGGGTAAAGTCAGTTCAGACACCCCCTCCTCTATTGCGTAGGGTCTCAGCTGGGTTCATCCCTGTGGGTTCTTGGGCATTTTTCTAGAGCCAGCTTTCTTGTTAACTCCATAACGGCTCCTTCAATCAAGATATCTCTTTCCTTGCTCTCATATCTGTCCTTCCTCCATCCGAACTATCCCATTCCCTCAAGTTCTCCTCAACCCCCCTTCTCCCCTTCCTTCTACCCCCTGCCCCCTGTTCCTGTTTGTTTATTTGTTTTCTAAATAAGGGTGTGGAGTTGTGTTGGAGAGGTGAGGTGGAGCTGAGAAGAATTGGAAGAGCTGAAACCATGATCAGAATATATTGTATGAAGTTTCTCAATAAAATATATATACATAATGTCTTTTTAATAATAATTAAAATGCAAGGTTACTAACTTTGTAATTTGAATAAAAATCCTTATCAAAGGTAGCTTCTATATCATTGTTAAAATTATACATACATATTATTTAGTACAAATATTTTTAAATGCATACAGTTTTAAATAAGCTTTATCAGTGTTTAATTGGCATACAGAGTTATCAATTCAAAAGCACATGTGTCTCTTTTATTTTAAGATGAATAAATTTTTAATACTTGTTATGTATGTCAATGGAAGTATTACATTGGTTAAAACAAACAGAAAACTAAAATGACTATTAACACAAAAATTCATATACTTTAAATTAAGTACCAAATTCCTACTGTGTAGCCTCCCACTCGCCTCTAGTGGAAACCTTTTTGAAACTCCAATAGTTATAAATAAAAGTTGTTTTGTTTTTTTCATTCATTTGAAATTCAAGTCCTGAACACAGAATTAGTATGGTCCCTGCTCCGTGGGTTTCACAGGCCACAATGGCAGACTAATTTTCTGTCTATTCCACTCTCTGTTACACCACACACTTGGTAAAAGCTTGTTTACTATTGTTGAGATAGGCTCTTGTGACCTGATACACTACTGAAAGAAAGTTCACAGTCCTTTGAACAACCAAGGCCTTGGGCATGCTGGCAGGTTAGGAAAATAACACACACATATCATAAAGCAAGAGTTCTGTGTGGAGTGGAATTCTAATAGTGGACTGTCTTTTTCTAGTTACCACTTAGGAAATATTGCCAGAAACACTTAGTAATCCAAAGTTATGTATAACCACAAGCAATTCCATAACATTAACACAATATCTGAAATTCTGTAAATATTTGTTGCAAAGTACAACAAATTAAAGTATGTATGTGAGACAAAACATTTCAGGATATCAATAACTATTTGTTATTGATACATATCTATGGCTTTTACATTCACAATGGAATAGTCTTAGAGATTGTGGGCCACTATAACTGTTTTTCATGATTTTTTTCTGAATCTTTTTCCCTGGAGTAATTTTTTTTTTTTTGGCTTGTGCCTAGGAAGAAAGATAATATGGCCTAAGAATTCACCTATTTGAATAAAAAGAAATGATAAATTTTACATATCTCAAATGTTGAGCTAATCGATGAATTATTCTATACAACAGATGTTGGTTAAATACTTTAAATACCTATTATGTATCATTCTGTGATGATATTTGAATTCTTCATAGATGTCTCCAGAACACATATATCTTACATTCTAATGGAGGATTAATAGTGTTTGAGGTGATGAAAGATGAAGTTAGAAAATATACAGATAAGTTAGTAAAGCATTTCTGGTTATATTATCCTGTATTTATTCATTTGTAGTTTAGAAAATTTTAGCTGAATATATTGGAAGCCGGGTACGTGCGAAAGCTTTTCCAAACACCCATGCTAGCAAAGAAATACTTTAACTCAGATTTTTCTAACTGGGTTTCTATTTGTTTTTATTAGAAAAAAAAAACACGGGAAAATAGCATGTACTCTTAGAAATGATAACAAAAACTGAAATACAGTGACTAGGAGAGGCCACTGAGGGAAAGTACTTAGAGCCTTGGAATTGCTTGCCCTGTATCTCTTTCTGAAAAGGATGTAGCTGACAAAAACCCATGACTATTGTGCTGTAATATCTTCTGTGACTTTGACACTGTACCAACCACTACTCCCCATCAATGATGGATCAAGGCAGGGGATTAAATGATGACCTTTTCCATAAAGATGAGATAGTCTGATGTCCATCTTTATCTCACAGAAGTACTTACATCCTGACTGAAACCTTCCTCATCACCCTTGTAAGAAGCATTTTCTCTCTGATGATCACTTGCAACATGGTCTGACGGTGCTCCCAGCCTTTTCAGCCAACTCATACCTGTTTTTTTTTTTTTTTTTTTGACAAAAAAAATTACTTTCCATGTTCAAAATTTTATTTTGGGGGGTCTACCTCTTGTACACTTGTTACAAAGGTAGATTCGTGCAAATGAGAAATAGTGTAGAATTGAACTGGCTCTCTCACTATGCAGCATGTAAGGAGGACATCATACAGTTATTTGTATTAGTTACAGTTCTCTACACTAACAGAACTTATATATGAATATATAATATGTACATATGGAGGGTTAGTAGATATACATCTTTACCTGGCTCTCTTACTGTTTCCCTTCACACATGTGTCTCCCAAAATATTGATACTTTATCCCATTTTATTACTTGCTTTTTGAGCATCTCTGTGATGATATCCTTCTATAGTTTTAGAGTTAAGTTAAATCAATACTTTCTGAGACCTGGAAAGTGTAGAAAACAAGCAAAAATGGTGACCTAAAGCTCAAGTAAAATGTTGTGTGCTACAATGAGAAGACACAACAAGGCACTTTAAGGAAACCAAGGTAATGCTGTACCATCTGTGCATCTTAGTGCTGTTGTATCATTTGCTTGCTCTAGAACTGACTATTATCAATAGGCAGTTTAGTATTTTTGCTCATCAATAAAATTTTCACAACCTAAATATGGAGGCAGGGTAAAATTCATTTCATTGGGTTTTATAACCAAAATCCTTTTCCATGTTTGTCATATTTTTAAAGTGTGAGGTATACAGAAATTTATATTTCAGATCAACATCTGGCCAAGCCTACCAGTCTACTTAGTCTATGAGTTCCTAAGCATTACTGCCCCCCCCCGCCGACACACACACACAGAAAGAGAGAGGAAGAGCGAGAGAGACTTCTAATTGATCACATCTACCTTGCAAGTGCTTCCTCCTGCCTATCTGTCTGAGAACCTCCTTTCTTATTTTCCATCTTCACTCATTTTTGTAACAATGCCTGGCCAAAGTTTGAAATTGTTCTAAGAATTAGAAAAAGTGGGAAGTATGGATGCTTTGGCACAGGAAATCACTTCCTGAATATAAACTCAGTAGTACAGACACTGAGAGGAACAATTAATCAATGGAATCTCCTGAAACTGAAAAGCTTCTGTGAAGCAAAGGCCATGGTCAACAAGACAAAATGGCAGCCTACAGAATAGGAAAAGATTTTTACTAACCCCACATCAAACAGAGGTCTGATCTCCAAAATATACAAAGAACTCAAGAAATTGGTCATCAAAAGAACAAATAATCCAATAAAAACGATGGAGTACAGACCTAAACAGAGAACTCTCAACAGAGGAATCCAAAATGGCTGAAAGACACTTAAGGAAATGTTCAACATCCTTAGTCATCAGAGAAATGCAAATCAAAATAACTCTGAGATTCCATCTTATACCTGTAAGAATGGCCAAGAAGCCAAGGACAATGGCACTAGGTTTCGATCCTAATACATGAACTGGCTTTGTGGGAGCGTAGCCTGTTTGGATGCTCACCTTCCTGGACCTAGATAGAAGTGGGAGGACCTTGGTCTTCATGTAGAGCAGGGAATTTGGACTGCTCTTCAGTATCGAGAGGGAGGGGGAGTGGACTAGGGGGAGGAGAAGTGGAGTGGGGATAGGGGGAGGGGAGCGGGGGGAGGGGGCAATATGTGGGAGGAGGGGGAGGGAAATGGGAAACGGGGAGCAGTTGGAAATTTTAAGTAAAAAAGAATAAAATAAAAAAAAAAAAAAGAATGGCCAAGGTCAAAAACACTGATGACAACTTATGCTGGAGAGGTTGTGGAGAAAAGAGAACACTTCTGCATTGCCGGTAGGAATGCAAGCTGGCACACCCCTTTGGATATCAGTGTAGCGATTTCTCAGAAAATTAGGAAACAACCTTCCTCAACACCCAGCGATACCACTTTTGGGTATATACCCAAAGGATGCTCAATCATGCCACAAGGACATGTGTTCAACTATGTTCATAGCAGCATTGTTTGTCATAGTGAGAACCTGGAAACAACCTAAATGCCCCTTGACTGAAGAATGGATAAGGAAAATGTGGTACATTTACACAATGGAGTACTACATAGCAGAAAAAATAATGACATCTTGAAATTTTTAGGCAAATGGATGGAGCTAGAAAACATATTTTTGAGTGAGGTAACCCAGACCTAGAAAGACAAATGTCATATGTACTCACCTAGAAGTGAATTGTAGACATAAAGTAAAGAAAACCAGCCTACAAATCGCAATCCCGGAGAACCAAGCAACCTTGAGGACCCTAAGAGAGACATACATGGATCTAATCTACGTAGGAAGAAGAAAAAGACAAGATCTTCTGAGGACATTGGGAGCATGGGGATCATGATAGAGGGCTAAAGAAAAGGGGAGAGGAAGAGAGGAGAGCAGAAAAAAATATACAGCTCAATAAAATCAATAACAAAATTCTTCTAAAAATGGACATTTTATTCTTTTGTAAGACATTGCTTACATTAGAAAAGGTGTCTGAATGGTTGCAAATGGCACTGAGCTGCCTTAGAGTTGAGAGTTCATGCTTTCAAGTAAAGGTCTCCTGCCTCCTTCAGATTCCATTTTTAATAGCTCTATAACTCCTTTAGATCCTCTTTAAAGAGTGGCAAGGATTATCCTGAAGTGCTTTGGCAGCACTGGGGAGAACCAATAGTTTCTGAAAGTCCTTTAATCAGGTTTTTATTTTGTTTACATTTCCTTATTTTCTTCCTACACAAAAGTCAAAGACAAGCTTTCATCTGTCAGTATCATTAATGTTACAATAATGTTACTTTTTGCTCTTCTAAAATCTTTCCATTTCATTCCTCTTTCTTTTGTTCTTGGGCTGAGAGTTTCTTGGTTTAAAACTATAAAAGTATAATGTAATTCATTTTGAATTAAATTACCAAAAATGTTTCCAAGGCTAATATTTTACTGTTGGGAAAAGTAAAGTGTGAGAAATCATTCTTCCTCAGGTCTTCATCAAAAGAAACAGAAACACAAGCAAAGGAGAAAGTGCATTCTCCTCCATGAAGTACAACTTTTATTCACAGTTCCTATGCATCTTCATTTTGTATGTTTTCAAAGTTCCACTTAAGGTTTAATGGGAAGGACTCTGCAATAAACAAATGATGCTGGAACTCTGTCATGATACTTCTCCTTTTCCAGATATCGCATCTCAAGGAAAAAAACCCAAGTCAAAAGAAAATATCAAAGAAATGTTACTTTTGCAGAAGATATAGTGAGGACAGAACCTGCTTTTTAACTACTTTGAGTTATTTCTATCTACTGTTAAAATGTTATGTTTCTTTTTCTTTTATAAACTTAATCATTATTAATGCAACAAGAGATAATATTCCAAGCAGTATATTCAAAAAACCCTCACTTCTTATATAAATATGTTTTATAATTACATCAAGATTATTTGAATGAATGGGAATAGCTTATCAAATCAGATTACATTAAATCATTGGTACTATCACTCACAAACACAAATATATAAACCATTCTAAATATGTCACTAAACATATTATATATGCATATTTATCTTAGGGTTTCTACTGCTGTGAAGAGACACCATGACAACTCTTATAAAGGAAAGCATTTAATTAGGTGGATTTCAGTTCAGAAATTTAGTCCATCATGATCATGATGGGACGTGGTGGCATGCAAGCAGACATGGTGCTAGAGAAGGAGCTGCGAGTTTTACATTTAATATGTAGGCAACAGAAAGTGAATTTTCTCACTGGGTGTAGCTGGAGAAGGAGATCTCAAAGTCCACACTCCACTGTGATGCACTCCCTCCAACATGGCCACACCTACTTCAACAAAGGTACACCTCCCACTAGTACCATTCCCTTCAGCAGATATCTTTCTTTAAACCATCACAACCTCTGTATCTATCTGTATATCATGTATATGATTTTAAGGTATCAAACTATGGAATGCATTTCGATCTGTAATGATTGCGTATTCTGAAGTTTTCAACTAGATAAATAGATCACTTGTATGTTTCCTTTTATTACAAATATACAAATGCATTGCATAAAGAATAATCTAGCATAAGAACAATTTCCTCTGCATAGTCTTCTCTTAAAGAGTGAGATAACCCAGACACAGAAAGACAATTATCACACGAACTCACTCATAAGTGTTTTTTAAACATAAAGCAAAGAAAACCAGCCTACAAATCACAATCCCAGAGAACCTAGACAACAATGAGGACACTAAGAGAGACATACATAGATCTAATCTACATGGGAAGTACGAAAAGACAAGATCTTCTTGGGTGAGGGGTGAAAGGGAGGGGAGAGGCCGGAAGGGGAGCAGAGAAAAATGTAAAGCTCAATAAAAATCAATAAAAAATAAAAATCAATTTTGAGATACAGCATAATTATAACATTCTCCTTTCCACTTCCTCTCTTCAAACTATATGATATATACTGCTCTTCACTCTCATTAAAATTCATGGCCTCTTTTTTCATTAACTGTCATTGCAGCCATATATGTCATGTACATAAATACATAATCCTAAATATAACTGACTCAATATGTCTGTATTAGTTGTATACATTTTCATGACTGCATGACCATATTGCACCAAACAATCAATTGATGCCCTCTTCACTAGGGAGGACCACCTCTCAAAAGTTTTGCTTGGGCTAGATCAAAGGACACAGTGCTTTCCATGAAGCCCAATCACATGGTAGAAGAAAAGACTCAACACTGACTCCTACAAGTGGTCCTCTGACCTTTACATGTGTGTTATGGCATGTGTACCTTCATGTGTACATACATACACATGTACTTGTAGAAGCAATAAATAATTAATAAAAAATAATTGCAAGATGTGTGTTTGATTGAAACACAATTTTTGTATAACCTATATATATAGTTCACATCTACAAATTGAGCATTTTCATATATATATGCATATTTGTGTATGTGTGTATGTATGTCCAGCTACATGAGAAACTGAGGCAGATGGACTGTTCATTAAGACATGTCTGGATCATATAACAAGATCTTGTCTGAAAAACAGAAAACAATCAACAATCATTTCAGAGAAAAGACTTTAACCCTAATAAACCATTGAATTTTAGTAGAAAAGAAAGTTAAAAATAGTGTTGCTATGAAAGTAAAATTACTAACATAATCTAGCTCTCATATTTTTGGGGAGCCATATTGGAATACACTCTAGTGTATTGCTACATATGGAGTCAAGAATTCTTGCTACCTATTCAGCCTACGTCCCTTTTAATACAGTGAATAAAATGAGCAAAATCTAGAGCATTCAATGGGTTTGTGTAGATGAAGTGCCCTGATATATCCTGATAAAATTTATAATTGGTATGTCTAAGCAGACTTTTTCTCTTAGTTGTTAGATGCTTGCAAGCACTCATGAACTCCTGTATAGTATACAATAATAATAATGCTCACCCACTTACAAGCATGCCTGTAATGAGGTTCTGAGTTTTCGCAAGAAAACTAAAATGAAGCAAACTATTACTTTACTTTCACTTTTTATATTTTTAACTTTTGAAAGTCAGAAAATTTGTTTACTATTAGACCATACATTTCAAAATTTTATATTCTGTGAATCATCAATCACAGAAATGTGGATCACCATAGACAGATGCCTCCCAGGACTACTGAAACACAGTATTTACATATATTTTTTAATTTTTTTTATGTATAGGGCCAGAGCACATTTACTTGACAATACTTACTAACAATATGAAACAGATTTTTATTTCTGGTTTAGGTCAGAAAATAAGAAGCAGAAATGAATAACAACTTGGTTTTTAATGGCTTGCTAGTTCCTTGACTGAACTCATCAGGGATTATGTCCTTAATTTCATTTAGTGCCTTGAAGCTCCCTCTGATAGCTGCTAAACCAAGACAGCCATGCGCCTGCACTCTTTCTCACTTCTTCTTCTCTGACTGCATCATTAGCAAAAGCCTTACAGGAAAATGAACAGCAGATTTGGACAGTTACTTGTGTCCCCTTCTTTGAAATCATTATTAGCTGCTGAAGTTTAAAGGGATATTTGATGAATGCTGCTTTAAAAAAGGAGGATACATGAAGTTCATGTGCATTAATGTGAACTTGGACAAACTTTTCCAAGATAACTGTGGTGGTTTGAAAAGAATGGCCCTCATTGGCTCATTTGAATGCTTAGTTATCAGGGACTGACACTATTTGAAAACAATTAAAAGGTGTGGCTTTGTTGAAGGATCTCTCTCTCTCTCTTTCTTTCTCTCTCTCTCTTTCTCTCTCTCTCTATCTCTCTCTTTCTTTCTTCCTTCCTTTCTTTCTTTCTTTCTTTCTTTCTCTGCCTACAGATCAGGATATAACTCTTAGTTACTTTTCTAGTACCAGGCTTGCTTGCCTGCAATAATGATAATCAACTTAATCTCTGAAATTGTAAGCAAGTCCCTAGTAATGTCTAAGAATTCCCTCGGTCATGCAGTCTTTTCATAGAACAGCTTACTCAGGTAATAAAGTGTAGGAAAAGAGAATTTTGGCAAATTGTCCAATATGTAAATTTTCTCCCTCCAGTTCTGGCCTCTGTACCTGTTTAGAGATTTTGCCTGTTATCATCTATCTTTATCCCTTCAACTATGGCTGCTAACTGAAGTTAATCCAACTTTCTTCCCATATGTAATAACCTCAGTCTTTAATGACACAGGCATTGTGATGGGGCCCTGGGAGTTAAAGGAGTCCAGGCTTTCAAGGATGAAGGCAGGTTTTCCAGTCCCAGAATCTCAGTGTCCTCTGTTTGGGTTCTCCTGGAAAATCATTTAGAATCCTTCTAAAGAGTGCTATTTGAAAACAAAACTTACTTTGTTTTCATCTCTGTCCTTCCTCCTACTCAGCTATCCCATTCCCTCAAGTTCTTCTCACCCCTCCCCTAAGCTCCTCCTTTTCTCATTCACCCTCCCTTCTCCCCCCACCCCATGTTCCCAATTTTGTCAGGAGATCTGTCTGTTTCCACTTTCTAGGTGGATCTATATACGTTTTTCTTAGGGATTACCTTATTACTTAGCTTCTCTAGGATCATGAACTATATAGCCTCAATATCTTTTGTTAATAGCTAGTATCCACATAGTGTGAGTATATACCATATTCATCTTTTGGAGTCTGGGTTACCTCACTTAGGATAATGTTTTCTAATTCCATCCATTTGCATGCAAAATTCAAGATGTCATTGTTTTTTACTGCTGGGTAGTACTCTAAGGTGTAAATGTACCACATTTTCTTTATCCATTCTTCAGTTGAGGGGCATCTAGGTTGTTTCCAGGTTTGTAACAGGAGGAGCTTGTCATCCTGGCCACCCAGCTAGCTTACACCTGAAATAACCACACAGAAACTGTGTTAATTAAAACACTGTTTGGCCGTAAGCTCTAGCCTCCTATTGGCTAACTCTCATATCTTGATTTATTCCATTTCTATTAATCTGTGTTCACCACAAGGTCATGGCTTACCAAGAAATATTTAGCATGTCTGACCTGGCATCTCCATGGAGGCTCTCTGACTCTGCTTTCTTCCTTCCAGAATTCAGTTCTATCTTCTCCACCTACCTAAGTTCTTCCCTGTTAGGCCAAGTCATTTCTTTATTGATTAACCAATGAAAGCAACACATAAACAGAAGGACCTCCTACATCACAGGTTCTGGCTATTACAAATAACGCTGCTATGAACATAGTTGAACAAATGCCTTTGTAATATGATTGAGCATCTTTTGGGTATATGCCCAAGAGCTGGATCCTTAGGTAGGTTGATTCCCAGTTTTCTAGGAGACATCCATACTGATTTCCAAGGTGGTTATATAAGTTTGCATTCCCACCAGCAATGGACGAGTGTATTGAAGGAGCCATGATAGGGTTAGCAAGAAACCTGTCTCTAGAGAAATTCCCAGGAATCCACAAGGATGACCCCAGCTAATACCTGAAGCAATGAGGAGAGGGGGTTCAATCTTGACTTGCTCTGTAGTCAGACTGATGAATATCTTAAATATCACCATAGGAACTTCATTCATCAACTGATGGAAACAGAGGCAGATACCCACATTGGAGCATGAACTGAGCTCTCAAAGTCCAGTTGAAGAGTGGGAGGAATGAGAATATGAGCAAAGAGGTCAAGACCATGATGGATACACTCACTGAAACAGTCTACCTGAGCTAATGGGAGTTCACAAACTCCAGCCGGACTGGGAAGAAGCAAGCATATGACTAAACTAGTCCCTCTAATTGTAGTTGACAGTTGTATGGCTGGGGCAGACTGAGGGATCACTGGCAGTGACTCCAGGATTTATCCATACTGCATGTACTGGCTTTTGGGGAACCTATTCTCTTTGGATGAATACCTTGATCAGCCTACATATAGTAGGGAGGGCCTCTGACCTTCCACAAAGCAATGTGCCTTACCCTCTCTGAGGATTGGATGGGGGTGGGGTGGGAGGGTGTGCAGAGGTGATGGGAGGAGGGGAAAGAATGGGAACTTGAATAGGTATATATAATGAAAAAAAGATAGTTTGTTCTCTTTAAAATAAATAAATTTTTTAAAAAAGAAAACAAAACCTAATCTAGTAGGGTCTATAATTTTCTGTTGATTCTTATTTTCTTCTATATTTCACCTTTTCCTGAGGAAATTCATCTAAAATAGCAAGCTGAATTATTTTCTGCCTCATTAGAATGTCCAAGACTGGTTGCAAACAATGTGAAAAGCATTGTTCTCTTAGGGTTACTGTTGCTGTGATTAAACAAACAAACAACAACTACTACTACTACAAAACTATGACCAAAAGCAATTTGGGGAGAAAAGAGTTTACTTCAAACTTATAATTCCACATCACAGTCCATCATCACAGGAAGTTATGGTGGAAACTGAAGGAACTGAAGGTAGGAGCCTTGAGGGAGAAACTGTGGCGGAATGCTGCTTGCTGGCTTGTTCAACCTGCTTTCTTATGCCACCCAGGACCAACATAGTAAGCAGGTCTTTCCCACATCAATCATTAATATAAAGAAAATGTTCCTTCCACAATCTTGTCTATAGGCCAGTCTGATGGGTGTGTTATCTCAATTGAGGTTCCCCTCATCCCAAATGATTCTAGTTTGTGTCAGGTTGACATGTAACTAGTCAACACAATTGTACTCAATATACTAGCATTGTGATAATATAGAAGAAAAATTAGATATAGGGATACTTTTCTTTCTGATATTGCAACATTTCCCCAGAGATCTCAATATAAAGTGGGAACTTTTGTTTGTTATTTGAGTATATTCCTACTGACCTAACACTCAGGAATACCCATATTTGTCTATACTCACTGCAGTGTCTGACTACTTCTGACTTTGACACAGCCCCAGAGTTCCATTCATAGAACATAGAAACATTTACTTAATATTCACAGTTTCAGCTCGAGGACTACAGATATAAAATAAAATGAAAAATCAATGCTTTCCTTATTTTAAGAGGATCAAAAAGGTTGCAAAGGCAAAAGAATGACAGGAAGAGAATGAAATAAGCTAATGCATTCTGAATCACATACATAGTTATCAGGGCTCTCCTTCTTTGAAATATCTGTGACCTGGCCGGCACCTACCTGCTGCCCAATGCCCAGAACACTTGACTCTCCCATGTTAAGGACTTCCTCTATGGTGTGTCATAGCATAAAGCACTCAGCCTGACATAATTCCCGACATCAAGAGCAAAGGAAGTAGACTTATCATCTAGTTACTACACTGCTCTGAACAGTGATCAGGCTTGTTTTGAGACCAGCTACATTGCACTTGTAATTCTTTACTGCCCAAATCTACCATCATGTCACAACACCAAGGCACATACCTTACAAAAGTTGAAGTCTTGAAACAGGGCCCCCAAAGCCTATTTTTTAAAAAATAGTAGCAGTAAGTGAACATACAGACATTCCACATGCAATTTTTAAGTTTCATATCAATTCAGATTATGAGAACACAGAAATCTCTGTACTACTACCATATAGAGGAAATGCCACTTAAGGCCAGGGTACTAATGCAATATACAATATATTGTAAAATAAAAATACAATTTTAGAAAGAATGGATAGGTAAAATGAATTCAACTCAGAGATCATGCAGAAGAGCTTGCTGAGGGACACTTAGAGACTTGAGAAGGATGTTTATGATCATATTTGAGCTTAGAAGTGTTTTCTCAGTAATAAACCACTAATAGGAACCTCTCCTTTTATCAAAATGCATCATTTCACTCAAATGGTGCAATGTTCTTGGCACTTACTGCTTAGACATTTCAACATTATAAGCAACACGGTATAATTCACTTCTACATTTCTTGCGTAGCTTGAAAATGAATCAAACTTGTTGATAGATGAATGACAAGTTAATCATCACAATATGATTTAGAACCAGAGACCCGAATAGCAGCCTTTTCTTAATGATTTTTAGAAGTATCTCTTGCCTGGAGCTTTACCTAGGACACTCATACAAAATCAAGTTAAAAATTGCCACATGTCTCTCCAGAGCATTTCAGTTCAAACATATGTCACAAATCCTAGGAAGGAGTTTAAACCATTTTGAAAATGTTATAGAAAATAAGTAATTTCAACATTGACCTCCTGCTGCCGTCATCTAAATATCAGAAGGACCTGTCACATAGAATTTATTTAAACATCAGGAAACATAACTTTCTATACACTCACGTACACTGAATACATATTATTTCACCAAAAGTAAATAATAAAACTTGTAATGACTTGGATTAATAAGGGATAGGGAGCAAAGGATGATCTCACTTAAGTATTTTATTAGCATTTCATTTTCCATAAATGTCATCGTAACATTGGAAATTAATTTTCCCTACAGTTAGAAAGTGTATACTGTTACGGTAATTTAAATATACTTATTAAATATCACTTTACATATTATTCAACAGTGGGAACTGACTCAGAAGACCTGCTCAGGCAGAAACTCTACCCTTTGGGAATTTAAAATAGCTGATGACAACAGATGAGTAAGCTAGTCTCAGGTACACAGTGATAACTGAGAAACGGACTCAAGAAAGTTGCCATCAGTTCACTTAAGTATAAATGAGAGATGACTATGGCTGCATTCAGAGTAAGGTGGGTAGAGGGGACCAGACAGGGCTCGTGCCAGGACTCCTCTAACCACTGAATATAATGGCCTGGGAAATGTGAGGCTTACAGAGACCAAGTTGGGGTAGAGCAAGGAAGTGGTGCTCTGTGTGGTTAAAGAGTTCCAAGGCAGCCTGCACCCCGCCAGGCAGTGGGAATGGGTGGCAGAGAGGAAGACAACCGCTGTAACTGAAACTGAGTTTTCAGGGAAGCTCTCACAAGAAAACAGACAATGGGGTTAAGTATAGGCCAGAAAATTTGTACACCATCGTCAAGAGTTCCCAAGCCAAGGAGAAGCTCATTCTACATTATGTTTGAAAGAGAAATTATAAAAATAAGACAAATGTGGGAGTTATTCATTAAGAGATTCTCATATAGACATTTTCTCTTTCAAAGCTACAAATCTGTGTGTAAAACATACAAACTAAAGATGAAGCAATCTTAAATATACGAATTTTAGATGGGCAATTCGAGGAAAAATGGGGCACCGATCCCGTTCTCAGGACTTCCACCTGAAATTTAAAACCTCTGTTAGCTTTGGTTCTGATAGGGAAGCTCAAACAGTTTTTCATTGACATTCTGGCTCATAGAGTATTTACTGCTTTTTTCTTTGCCTCTCCTAAATAATTGTAGGTGATAGTAAACTATGTATAGAGCCTAAATCTACAAGGCTACCTTCCAATGATTCAAACTACACCATGTCACTGTCTTTCCTCCTTGTCAATATGTTCAGCTTGCAATGAACTTATGCAATGAACTGGTGTTTGAGATTTGAAAACTACTTTGCTGTTTTAGGAAATTTCCTCTCTAGAAAAAAGGAAAAGAAGGAACGATGTATGCATGCATATACGTACATATGTTTGATATCTAGAGCAGAAATTAATTTTTCTTTGACCTTATAAAGTGTTGTGAAGCTATTTCCTCAGAAATGAAACATTCCCTTTTAGAACAAGAATGAAGAAAATGAGATTTGGGGAAGTCAGTGAAATATATAAGGCCCACAAAACTTTGTAAAATCTCTCAAAACTTCTGTAAGTTAAAAGATTCACAAAGACTCCTTCCTGCTACGCCCTAAGGTTATGTAACCAGCTATAGTTGCTAGGGAGACGAGACTCTCCCTTCAGCTTAGCTACCCACAAACTTTGAGGATATATGAGTCATCACTCCCTTTTCCGGGGTGGGCTATTTGGTGATGCAGCTACCTTACCTTTTTGGTGGTGCCTTATCTGGGTGAACAGATGTTTGTTCAAACTGCCCCCCCCAAAAAAAATTGCTTGCAAATACAACTATAATTCGCTTTCTCTCTGAACTCTTGCCTGACACATATGTACAGATTGGAAAAAAATGCAAAGCTAAGTTAAGTTGCCTATCTTGGGGATGCTTCAACAATAGTACTTTCAACTCAGGGTGAGAGATAAGCAGATCTCCAAGTACCAGTTGCTTTGGATCTCGGACAAGCAAAAGAGCAAAATGAAAACAAGGAAAAGATTCTGACAACTCAAAATTCTTTGTATTCACTTTATGTGTATTATAAAATTGTTTGGGAACATTTTACATATTTACCTTGATGAACACATGAGTGCAAATGGGAGTCTTGGTTGGAGAATAGTCATTGCTCAAACGAAAGATGCTTGTATTTGTTAGTAGGAAGTCTAATAAATTCAATTGAGGTTAGCATTCAAAAGACTACAGTTTGTTCAAATAAATAGTGAAACTCAGACCACGTGCCCAAGGCAGTGGAAGAAAGTGAGCAGTAATGTGCCGGGCATCAGTAGTAACGCAGCTGCCATGAGCAATGAAAGAATGGCATTTGCACTGCCTTTTCCTGTTCCTTTTATTTTAGTCTTTGAGAGATATGTAATAATTATATTTTATACGAATGCCAGTGGTGATGGAAGTGCTTCTCCTAATGCAGAGGCTGTAAAGCTATCAGAAGAGCTTTAAGCAAATGTTATCTGTTTTACAGAAGAAATCAATTACCCACAGATTGCTTAAACCAGTGGCAGGCGTGGTAAGGAATAAAATGTGTTAAGTAGAAAAGTTACAGCCATAAACATGTAGGAATTACATGATATATGAAAGCAATCACTTGTTCAATTTACCTTCAAAACTAAAACAAGTTCTTCTGCATTGGAAATAAACATGAACCTCTCTCTGAAGAGGGAACACTTTCCAACCCAATAGGGAAAGCACTGTGTAAATTTTAGGCAGGAATAGCATTATTAGGAACACACACCCAGGTCTTCAGAGATAAAGTATGGGAACTATTTAACATACTTATTTCAAAGTAGGTATCAGTTTATCTTCATCTTCCTGCAATTCAGCATTATGTCATTTTCTACATACACCTAGAATAAAAAATAGTCTGCCAGAAATGTGCCATACATTATAACATACCTTATATTTATATCAAACTGCAAAATATGCCACCCAATTAAAAAGTTCCTTTTGTATACATAAATTCTATTTTTTGTCATTCTCTATTGATACATACATTGTATTTATAATATTGAGAAATGCTATAGAAATACTACAGAATACTATAGAAATACATTTTTCGTGCTTAAAGAAGAGAAATAAATGTTTCAAAGAAGCTCTGCTCATTCTACCAGGGATATCACAGTTTGAACGCTCACCAAGCTGTGAAGAACTTGCGTGGAGCTGGGGATTCTTGCTTGTGAGACAAGATCACGATCGTTAGCCCTTTCCTCAGTCCTTGAGGAACCTTTGGATTGCATCATTGAAAATTTTATGTGAATTCACTCAAACCACAGGCAACATAAAAAGTGGTTTCGTTATGGCAAAATAGAAGTTGTTTTACCAAATGTGCTTTCAGAGAATCGCAACAGAGTCATCCGGCTTCTGTGTGAGCCATTGTGAGCGAGACCAGCCATGCAAAGGGATACCTGCCTGATGAGGAACTTAGTTTTGTTTTGTGTTGTTTTGTTTTTTTGTCTTCTTCAATTTTTAGGCAGAGAAGTGTTTAGGCCAACTTCCTCACAAAATCTTTTAATAGAATCAGGAGTAATATACCAGCTGGGGCACATCATTTTTTAAAGAGATTCTAAAGGGGAGTTCTATACTAATTTAATTTCTTGGGAATTAAATATGTATAGTCAGGTTTAATGCAAGTCAATTGTCCTCAGGGATAGGTGCTAATGATAAACTCAAAGTACTATATTTTGGGAACATTTTTTAGAAAAAAATATTTAAGTGGGGTGCTATTAGTATACTCTAACCCAGGAAATAGTACTGAGAAAATTCCCCAATGAGACATAGCACTGCTAATACCGTTTCCTCCTGAAATGACCAGGTTAACTCAACTGGGTGGGGGGGGAGGGGGTCCTCCTGACTTCACTACAGACCTTCCTGCAGGATAATGCATTCTGAAAATACGGACTTGAAGCTAAAATATTAAAGATGCATTTCTTGCTCTTGCAGGACACGTTGCAATACCACATGCTGCTGGGGAGACTGACCCATGAGCGTTGGGTTTCTCTCCCCCTTGCTCTTCTTTTGCAGAAACAGTTAGTGCGGCGTGCAGTGAACCAAATAAACAATGTGATTCAAGCTGTCTCCATAGCTTCTTGGCACAAGAAAGGATAAACTATAAAAACTCCCCTCCGACTGCTTTCAATGCCTGCTTCCCACACTTTAACATCCTCTGTCACCTCTGGCGCTGTTGCTGACCCATGCTAAGCTAAACTAAAGGATGATAAGTTTGCTGCCTTTGCCCTTGTCCTAAGGGGCTGCACATTATCCTATCAAGTATCAGTAGCCATTTTAGTAGGATATTTGTCACCTCATGAAGGCCCTGGAACAAATGAAATGGGCAGCGAATTACAAAAATGTCATTCTCTAAAGGAAATGGATGAAGCCTTTTGTTCTCTAGTAATAAATAGATGCCATGGGCCTATAACACTATTTTTATATTAAATTTGACAGGGTTACTATTTCCAGTTCATTAAGGGAACAGCTTGAAAACTATTTCTTTCTGTACTTTTAAAAATAACACAGTGCACCTTTCCTTCCCAGTAATAAATATAAGCAATGTGTGGTAATAGATCCAAGAAATCATAGATCATGGAGAACTTCAAACTTTCATTAATGTTTACTTTTTAAAAAGTGCAAACATCATTTGTGATTATACGTGTATTATATGAGGTACCTATGAATGGATTCTAAAGTCTGATTTATACCATACCTCCTCAATTTATAAATCACAAATATATGACTTTCGCTCCTCACTTTTCTCACACATTAGTTTTACAGGGCATCATGATAAATATGCCATGGACAAAGGTCTAGCAAAGGGTAATAACTCAAGCCCTTAAATGAAAGCTTCAAAGTAAATCCACTGTGCTTAGCAGCAGTATACAGGGGTCAAGATGACGATGTCCCAGGCTAGAGAATAAAGTGTGTTTTAGCACCTTGAAGCCTCAGTACATTTGTTAATGGGTATACTTGGAATGACATACAAACACGTCTTTGAAGTGGAACGTATGCACAATATATAAGATAACAAAGTAGATTGCAGCGTATATTTGGCAGTAAACTCGGATTTGTGATTTACTGAGTAATGCTACAGGCATTTATAGAGTAGTTGCCAGCTATATCCACTTCTATAGGCATTTTCCAGTAAGTTCTCCTATTCAGTAGTTCAGCAATTCAGTTCTCTTCCGCTTACTATTTATTAAGCAAATCAATAAGATTGGGTAGTACAAGTAATTCATGGGAAATTTTAAGTGACAGTTTGACACATTTGCATGTCAGTAGACCATTACTAATTGTGATGCACCCTTAATGTTATTTAATAAATTTCTTATCATGTTTTAAAACTCAATGTCTAGAGCTTGGCTTAACTTTCATATACATATGACTAAATTTTGACAGAATTGATAAGCAAAAGCCCTTCAAAACAGCTTAAAGATTCCATTCTTCAGTTTAAAAAATCAAAGTAAACTATTTCAGAAAAAAAAGACAAATGAGCTTTAAAAAAATCAAATTCAAAACAATGTTCTATCTGTGGAAACTCAAATTTTCCAAATATGTGTGGTGTGTGTGTCTGTGTTTGAGATGTGCTCTGTGTGATGTGTGTGTGGTGTGTGTGGCATATGTGATGTGCTGTGTGTGTGTTTTTTTGTTTTATTTTGTATGTGTATGATGTGTGGTGTTTGTGGTGTATGTGTATGTATGGTGTGTGTGTGGTATTGTGGTGTGTGTATGTGTGTGTTTGTGTGTGTGTTGTGTGGTGTGTGTATGATGTGTGTCTGTGGTGGGTTGTATGTGTGTGGGGTATGTGTATATGTGTACATTCCAATATTTCCTTGTTTCTCAACATAAAAGCACACTCTGGTCTTTATAAACTCCTGGTTGTATAAGTTTTGATAATGTCAATAAACACAACCAGCAGTTCAACACAGAATATCTAAGTATATAATTTTGCATCTATTTATTAAATACGTGAATTGAAGCTCAAAGTTATTAGCATGTATTTTAATTTCTGCCTTGATCACTCATTACATCTCCTGTATACAACCAGGAATGTCCATCGGAGGAGGAGGCCACTTGAACAGTCCCAGCCACCCAGAATTGAAATAAGCACACAGAAACTGTATTAATTAAATCACTGCTTGGCCCATTAGCTCTATTTTCTTATTGGCTAACTCTTACATATTAATTTAACACATTTCTAGTAATTTGCTTATCGCCATGTGGTTGTGGCTCACCAGCAAGGATTTGTGTCTGTCTCTGATGCCTCCATGGTATCCCCTGACCCTGCCCTCCTTTCTCCAGCATTTAGTCTAGTCCTCCCCACCTACCTAAGTTCTGCCCTATCAACAGGCCAAGGCAGTTTCTTTATTCATTAGTGGTGATCACAGCACACAGAAGGGACTCCCACATCACCCCATTATCAATCCTACTCTGTCTTTTAATTTATTTTGGCTGTTGTTGCTATCTGACAAGCTATATTCATTTCTTATAACTAAAGACTCTAAATTTTCTACATTTCACTGACAAATCCAGTCAATAATTCCTCTATTGAACAAGAGGAATAGTAAGTCACAACTAGAAGAGGAAAAGGAGGTGACTTTTGAAGAACACATTTTTCAGACAACAAAGACTAAAAAGGAAAAAAAGAACTGGTTTTTAGTTTGTAAAAGGAAAATGATAAGTAGTATTTTTCATTGTTGTATTATAAATACACAAGTTTAAATAGAAATATGGTAGATGAAGATTTTCATTAATGGAAACTGTCCCAACCTTAACAATAAACTACTCAAATTCTTTTTTTGTTATTGATCTTAAAAAATAAAGGAAATTCAACCTTATTGGTTCTTTCTTCTTCTGCACTCAGAACAGCCATAGGGAATAATATGAACATTATTGGCAATCATTTCTTTATATAAATACCTAATGTTTAAATTTTGTGTTTTATTCCTGACTTTTCAAAGACACTTTTCAAAAGTTTTGTTTCATTTAAATGTCAACTACAAAGACATACTAAAATGCATTTCTCCTTATTTGTTTTTTAGTTGAAGCAACAGTTTAAAGCCTCTCTCTCTCTTCTCTCTCTCTTTTTTTTTTTTTTTTTTTTTGGTTTTTCGAGACAGGTTTTCTCTGTGGCTTTGGAGCCTGTCCTGGAACTAGCTCTAGCTCTGTAGACCAGGCTGGTCTCGAACTCACAGAGATCTGCCTGCCTCTGCCTCCCGAGTGCTGGGATTAAAGGCGTGCGCCACCATCGCCCGGCTTAAAGCCTCTTAATTACCAAAATACCTCATCCTGATTTCTTCCTTGTGGTATGCTTCATGCACAAAACAGATACCTTTACCCATCTGATTGTGGGAAATCCCATAAAAAGAACCCCTAATTTTTCCTACAGGGGAGCAAGTGACAATAAGCCCAGAGGAATGAGGTCTTCTACCTACTAGTGAAACTGATAATTGTTCAACCAAATTTAACCCATGACTTTCGGAATAAGAAAATTCAGACACAACAGGCCAGAAACCTGGCAGAGTATGGACACTATAAAAACTGGAAGACTTGCATTGATGTGGGAGTGATTTCTTTCTAATCTGTTGCTTTCATTGGTTAATTAATAAAGAAACTGCGTTGGCCCCTTTAATAGGACAGAAAATTAGGTAGGCGGAGTAGACAAAATAGAATGTTGGGAGAAAGAAGCCGAGTCTGTGAGTTGCCATGATTCTCCCACTCCAGACAGACACAGGTTAAGATCTTTCCTGGTAAGCCAGCTCGTGGTGCTACACAGAATATTAGAAATGGGTTAGATGAATATGTAAGAGCTAGCCAATAAGAGGTTAAAACTAATGGGCCAAGCAGTGTTTAAAAGAATACAGTTTCCGTGTAATTATTTCGGGTAAAGCTAGCCGGGTGGAGGGACACAGCCCCATTACCATTCTTACTACAATGCATGTCTTCAGAACAGTCACTGGAAGGAAGAACTTTTTGTATCCATAACTCTCTTCATTTGACAATCAGCTCATATGCAGATATATGTGGTTTGCTACTTCAACATAGAGGATGGGAGTGGGTCAGTGTGTTGTGGCAGTTACTTGGTACTGTATGAAGCATATGATGTAGTTGAAATTTAAACAGCTACTTGGGCACAGAGTACCTGCTTCATATATAGCAATATTTCAAGGATAAAGGAACCACAAAATTAAAATATGTTAACTTGGAAATATTTTAAAAAATAACTCACAGGGCATTTTCCCCTCCTTCCATAAGTTTCTGAATGATTTTCAACAGAATCACTGTGGCATCTGAGTGTCCACTGAGTCCAGAGGGAAGTTAATCTTCTGTCCTTAGTTTTGTTTGTTTTATGTGTCTTGTTTTTTTTTTTTTTTTTTCTCATTTGTAAATGATAAGCGTGGTAGGAAAAAATAACTGCTAAGAGTCTGGATGTGAATCTAGGACCTTCAAGGGATTAGACCTAAGCCAGGAACCCAGTGTGTCTGAGCCAGGACTTCTGCCAGTCTGGGCATGAGTGAACCTGGGACCTCTGAGGAAACAGGAAGGAACCAGGGATCTCTGCAGGGTCAGGTATGATTCTGGGACCTCAGAGGTAGTAGGCTGAGCCAGGACCTCTGTGGGTCCTGATGTTGGTCTGGGACATTAAAGGAAATAGGCAGGAACCTGCACCTTTGCTGGTCCAAGCAGGAATCTGGGACCTCTGAGGGAGTAAGCCTGAGCCAGGTTCTCTGCGGTTCTGGCCACACTGAGCCTGGGAACACCTAGGCAGTTGACCAGAGCCAGAGACTCTAAGCCAGGGACCTCTGCAGGAGGGGATACAGACCAGGATTTACAGAAACAGGGCAAAGCCAGTAACCTAGGCCAAATTGGCCTGAGACAGCAAACTCCAATGCAGCAAAACAAAGCCCCCAAGGGTGCTGACCTATCTCCAGGAACATGGAGTAACTGATCAGGTAACTAGAACTGTGGTACTGACTGTACCATGAGGAACAACCATCTGAGATTTGGATTCACTGGCACCTAGAAGATTAATCAACAGAATCGCAGACAGCCCCAACTACAACTATTAGAGGAAAAGATAAGTAGAAAAGGTAAGAAAATACTCAACGCCACAAAGAGCCACTCAACACCAGAAAAGCCTCTTTTTAAAAAAAGACATTAAAATGTAGTGACCAGTCACGCAGTTTGAATATCCTTTGGTGCTGATACAACTTATGCTGGAGCGTATGCAGGGTAAAAAGAACACTTCTGCATTTCTGGTGGTAGTGGAAACTGCTACAGTCTCTTTGGACATTAGTATGGCAATTTCTCAGAAAATTAGGAAACAACCTTCATCAAAACCCAGCAATGCCACTTTTGGGTATATACACAAAGGATGCTCAACCATAAAGCAAATACATGTGCTCATTCTGACTTTTTAATATTTAGAGATCAATCCTGTTTCTGTAGTCTCTTTTGAACTCTCTTATTTCTCTCCCCCCTTCTCTTCCCCCTCCCCCCTCTCTCTTCCTCTTCCTCTTTCCCTCTTTTCTTCCTTCCTTCCACACAACCTCTACATTAGGCTATCTTTTCTATACCTCTCTCACATCAATTGGTACCAAAACCAAAAACAATTCAGGCTGTCAAGCTGACCTGCTGTTCTCTGCACACGTTGTAAACTGCTAGAGGAGCTGCCATAACTCATGCTCACTCACCAGGCCTGCCAGCTCCTTAGCACAAGTCAGACGCTGCAGCTCTCACAAGGCTGCTTAGCCTGGCTAGGATGCTGCAGCTCCCAAAGGCTCACTTGTTCAGAGCTAATCATAGATCCTCCTTCAAAGCACTGATGTTTTGAAAACAGTTAAATAGTTTGCAAAGGTTTTCTCAAGAAATTTGTCACAACTCTTTTCCAAAATTCAGACTTGGGTGGGTGTGTTTCCTAACAACATCCAAATACTATGAAGTATAAAATATGTTATTCTTCCCATTGTCTGGAAATCAGAAAACAAGCAATAAAGATCTTCAAAAAGCATTATTTCCAAAATGATGAAAATTTCTTCTAGAAACATAGTATATACCAATTGTATTATTACATACTTATATGTTTATATTGTATTATAAATTGCTTGTAGAAATAAGTTGCTTAGAATAATGTATATTAAAATAAATCTAGATTAAAGTTTTTGAATAATTATTTTTTTGCTATTGTGATAAAATTATGTCATGTCCCCCTTCTCTCTCATCCTTTTCCACTTACCACCCCCTTGTTCTCATTCAAATTCATGGCTTCTTCTTTAATTTTTGTTGCATGTAGGCGTGTGTGTTTTACTAAATATATAAAATAGCCTGCTCAGTTTATATACCATTGCTTGAATCATATTTTCAGGCTCCACACCTCTGGATTTCAATCAGCTGTGTTGTTTGGTCTCCATCTATTACAAAGAAGGTTCTTTGCTAAAGGGGCGAAGACTACACCATGGGTATAAGGACAAACATTTAGAATGTAGTTAGGGATTACACTGGTTCAATGGTGGTACATCAAAATAGATCTAGATTAACTTTTTCTTAAATTACAAGAGCTAGTTCCAGGACAGGCTCCAAAATCACAGAGAAACCCTGTCTCGAAAAAAAAAAAATTATCTTGTAAAAAATGGGTCTGATACCCAGCAAGGGTCTCAGTAGACAAAAGCATTCACCATCTGACAACATGACTTTTCCCCCAAGATCCCACATAGTAGAAGTAAAGAACCAACTCCCACAAGCGTCCTTTGAGTTCAACATGTGTGCTACATAGTAAGTACCACGACCCCACATTCCAAATAAACATGAAAATGCTTGATTGATGAAATAAAAGAAACACTGAAAACAGGGCAAGAGTAGATATAAATTGGTAGTAGAGCACTTCCCTAGCCATAGAAGGCTCCAGGTCCCATCACGAGTACTGAAAAAATTACGTTAAAATAAACCAACAAAAAGACTAATACGCGTTTATGGAATCTGAACCTGGTTTTGACTAATATTAAAGCGTGAGTGTAGCAGTCTAAAAGCAGGAGCTTTAACTGTCTTTTTACAGTAGCATTAATATAATTTCCATTAAGAACATAATAACTGCCACATTCACTCCGTCCTGAGGAATAATCATGACGGGTGATTTTTATCACCATCTTAATTTTCAGATGGCAACATTACAGTGGGTCCACAAACTTGTGCTGTTAGCATCTAGTAAAATTAAATGTGATTTTAATTTATAATGCATGATTTTAAAAGAAAAGTAAATTACTAGTTTTTTTATAGCTTGGTTTATATTGATAAAAGTCAGCACAAATTGCTAATCTTTTTAAAGTTTTTTTTTTAACTTTGAGTTGCAACTATCTCTGGCATTTAAAATAACTTCGCAAATTCAGTCATAAAAATGTATATTATATATACATTTAATATGAAAAAGAATCTTTATATCATATTAATTAGCTGTGTGACATAGAAAGCCATTCTTAGGTTACCGACTGAACTAATTTAATTTGCATAGTGGCAGCTAATTTAAAGTAAGTGTCCTCTGGCCAAGCTTGTTTCCTTATTGCTTTAGTAGCAATTATGTAAAAATTATTAGTCTTGGATCTGAAAATAATCTTTTCCCTTTATTTCCTCCAGTTTGGAGAGTGACTGTGGAATTATTCCTTTTGGAAGATGGAAGAAAAAATATTAAGTAATTATTAAGAATAAACTAGAGAGTGAAAACTTTAGTAGAACTTAGCTTCTAATAAAAATACTAAATTTTCATTTTTAAGGTATTTTCAAGAACCCTTTTATTTCAGTGAGAAACCTATGCAATAGAGTAAGAAATAATACATCCTAGGTGTTTTCATGGAATTAATGTACTCAGAACACACAAATAGAAGCTGAAATTTACTCTTTGATGATTCTATATATTTGTTCCAATAAATCAGCCATTGTGCAGATACAAATATATTCCATGTGATCCGAAGATATAAATGAGAGAGAAAGCAAAGAAAGAAAAACCTTGGATAAAAATAACTTAGTAAACTATAGGAAAGAAGATGGCACAAAAATATTTATATTATTTTTCATTCAATTGAGACTTGCACACAAATTATTACAAAGAAGCTCATGATGAAGAATAAATACCAACGACATCAATACTATAAAATATACATATTTGTTAAGTCTTAAAACTCGCAAATACAGTCTCTTCAGAGTTGTTTCAGATGTATCTTGCCAGACATTCTAATTAAACAATAGCATCTGTACTCCAAATATGTAAATGAATTTAACACTAGAAATAAACAATAAAAGTGATGGGAAAATAGAACAAGACTTCATAATCTTTGATATTGAAATATTAAAATAATTAAGAATAAAGTAAAATCATTGAGTTAATTAATGTAGCTAAAAATATGAAACTGAAAAAGAATGAGTTGATGCTCTCATATAACTTGCAAAACAGTCGTGGTAGTATAAAAATATATTCCAGAACATTTTTGTGAAATGGCAACATCAAGTTCAAATTCAAGAGAGGATATTGCTGTCAAAGTTATACACATAGTTAGATATTCAACAACCTAAGTGTTCATATTCTTCCATGGTCATTTTCTGTATGACCATGGTTTGTTTTTCTGTAATTTTTATTAGCAAGTAATTTTGTTCAACTAATTCTCAATTCTATCCCTTTTATTTCCTTTGTCACAAGCATAGTCATCTAATCTCTCATTACCCATTCTATTCCACTATTTTCTGCATTGAACCAAGCTATTAGTCTGTTTTAAATGTTCTGCATTTTACATTTCTGGATAAGCTTTCCTGAATTTCACTTCCTGTTGTTCTCAAGTCGTATACTTCACACCCCACCTCTTTAAGTAACCTAAAATAGAAGTAAGGTTTGTAATAGTCAGAATATAAATACTGATACATACCAAAATGAATTACATAAAGGAATGGTGTTAGAATTGGATTTTAAAATTAAAAATAGTCTGTGACTGTCTACTCCTTACAAATAAGCTTAACCCCAAAAGCTTTCATGAGAAATACATTCAACTTAAAAGGACCATCTATAAAAAGATATAGTTAAGAAAAGATGATTTTTTTCAAGGGGGCAATAGCTTCAGGATATTTAAAAGTAGTAGTAAGCAGGGAACAAGGTCTCTGCTACGTATGACCTGTTGGAGTTTGTTCAAGATAATCCAGGAAGCCTCGAGATCCAGAGACTCCCTGTTCAGCTGAACACATAGGTAAAATTCCTAGTTATACTGAAGAAATGACTCTTTTGTATTTAATAAGTTTTTAATTGAAATAGAATTGCATCACTTTCCCCCATCCCTTTCCTCCCAGAGCCCCTCCCAAGTACCTGATCATCCCAACCCCCCAATTCTCAATTTGATAGCCTCCTTTCATTTATTGTTATTATTATGTGTATGTATATACATACATGATGTATATTGGTGTGTACATATATACATAAATACATCCTGTTGAATCCATTTTTGTTGTTTGTGTATGTTTCAAGATCATTCTGTTATGGCTCTGTCTGCTTCATTACTTTACTTTGAAAAAGTGCCTAGTCAGAATGTAAGAATCCAGGGAATCTATAACCTTGGAGTGTTTTTTAATCAACCTTCACCAGGTACTAGATGTTTCAAGGCCCTGGACCTTAAAATATTTGAGAACAAAATCAATTCAAGGAACACTCAATCTCTCTTTATTAGAACACTCAGTTTCTCTTTATTAGAACAGTTTTACTCTCAGCGAAAAAAAAAATATCTGTAAAGAACAAAGTTTTGGAATGACTTGAAAAAATTAAACAAAAGCATGGCAAGACCCAATGAAGATCACAGAGGGCTCTTCACATTGCACTTCCTTTTATGACACCTGTATGCTCTTTCTCTTTCTTACACACTTATGTGTTTGTCCATAAGTGTGTATATAATTGATGGCTTTTAAAAAAATTGTCATTATTCATTTCTGATAGTTGAAGAATGTGAGCAATTGTAGGAGCTATTTGATTATTCTTTATAAAGAAATTTAATCAGGAAGAATTTGCTCTACAAACCATGGTGATTTGTAAAATCTTCTTATTCAATCAATAGATGTGCTGTCATTTGCTTACTTGCTTGTGAAGAATTTTCCCCATTTTACCTTGCTCTGTTTCTCTGTCTTACTCTTTTGCAAGAGGAAAGAGAGCAGAGTGAAGGAGAGCCTAATGTGACAGCAAAAGCTCAAGTTCACAGTAAGAACCTTCACTACTTTGTTAACACTAGAAACACAGTTGTTTTTCTCCTTTTTTTGAATTCTATTCAATATTATTTTGCAAGCAGAGAAATTATTTTAAAGGAGTCGATTTAGCCTGTCAGCTACTATATTCTTCTTTTAAATCAAAGATCTGCTTACTCATGATATAGATTACAGGAAATTTAATTAATTAATTTAATTAATGATTTTTTTAAATTTAAGAATGAAACAACTTAATAAGAAACTGTTCGAGCAGACAAGTTAGCCGTTTTCTAAAATAAAGGACAAGCAGATACATTTTTGACTATTAATAAAATACTTTTGATCAAACAACAACCATCCCAGGATCCCTGGATTGTCTGCTAATTCATGAAGACTTCCCCCACCCCCATATTATTCTGTCCAATGGACTGTCTGCCTGATCTGTATGCAATATTGTTCTCCAGCCTGAAATCTTTACAATGGACACTTTATGTCTCTAATTTAAAAGGTAAAAGAGGACATGAGCGAATGAGAGAGAAAGCTAGTGATACAGAATATTATATTTTTCTTTTCTAATAAATGAGTAATAACCAAGAGATTCTGTAAAAGCAGTCAAGGATGCCTGTCAGCCATGGAAAAATTATAATTTACTGGCCTCTTCTAAGAGCGAAGCTTGAGCATCTGAGAAATAATAAAATAGGTCTAAATATTTGGCACACGGAATTTCCTATCTACCCATACAATTTTGCATGCAAGAAAATACATAAAATTATGTTTCTAACTAAGTTTAGAATAGCATGTATGAGGTATGTGGTTACAAGATCTCTAAAACAACACACTATTTCAATAGATGCCATAGGGTTAGAAATCAGGAAATGGATATAAATTAAATCAGGCTTTGGCACCTTGCAAATCCATGTTCCCATCAGCTGATTTTTGTGCTGGAATTTAACTTGATTCTGAAGATCTCTTTGAGGAACCTAGCTACTCTCCATTTGGAAATGATAACAATGAGAGAATGGGAAAGAGATATGTGAAGAAAGGTAACAACAGTTTCCTTGAAATAAGTTTCCTTGAAATAGCCATCTTTTGCTTCCTCCCGCCTTTGCATAGATTGTCGCAAAAGTTTGGCCGGGCGGTGGTGGCGCACGCCTTTAATCCCAGCACTTGTGAGTTCGAGACCAGCCTGGTCTACAAGAGCTAGTTCCAGGACAGTCTCCAAAACCACAGAGAAACCCTGTCTCGAAAAAAAAAAAAAGTTTGTTTCAGTGCCAGGTTAGCGAAGGCAGAGGGCATGGTGCTAGAGTTGAGAACAGCATACTACTTCCACATAGTAATTGCTTAATACACAACAGATGCCAACAGAGGAAGCTACAAAAGTATGCCTCTATGCAAGTATTTTTACTTTCACTTTCTGCAAAGGGTTAAAACAGCTGTGATCATTCAAATCAGGACTGTGATCCATATAAGATTTCCTGAGGAAGAAAGGATTCCTTCAGCTTCTGCCCTTGGGAAAACTCTACAACTTGAGCATGACTTTATAGACAACTTCTGAGAAGGCTATACACTATGTATAATATGCAAAGTGTGTTTCTGAAATGCAAAGACACATGTGTTTAGGAACGGATACATATTAAATTTATGTTCAAAGAATATACATATTACATGAATATAAAATTAAAACAGCTAATGATTAATTTTGTGTTTACACGATCTCTATGCATACAGTAACTTTCCTGAATAAAATCAGAGGAAGTGGTAATTTGGAACCCCATAGAACAAACGTATGTCTGGTTGACTGGAATTGTATTTATTAATCAGCAGACCTCTGATACAGACACAATCAGAGGTCAGTTTTACAACATACTCTGAGGATATTTGTGCTTTAGCTTAAAACTTAGGCAAATGTCCTCCTGTGATTGTGGCTATACTGGTGCCATCAAAACTTTGTCCAGTAAGTACCTATTAGTGGGGAAGATCACAGAAACACTAGCTGGTGTCATATTCATAGTCTGCAGAGTATTTCACAAGGGATTCTCATCCCAACCCATGGTAAACAAGGAGAGAGTTTCAATTTCATAGTTGAAGAAACGGAGGCAGAGAGAACTTTTTAAAGCAAAAACTTGAAGAAAGGTCATCTGCAGACAATTCATGTGCTCACTCAAACTCACTATGGATATAATGTTAAATAAAAGATAGTTTTGAAGGGGGACCATTTAAAAAAATGAAAGGAAATAGATCATTGCCAGTCAGTGTTTGTGATAGCCCAGTTGCTGTGTGTGTTTGACCGACACAATATGTAGAAATACACATTTGCCTCCAAAGCAGTAGAACTTAACAAAAGAAGAAAGAAAGAAAAGGAATATAGTCTCAAAATTCAGAATTTAATCTAGCCCAGTTCTGAATTTACAGAACAGATACAATGTGTAAATATTCACTTTTTCACTGAATGTAGCTATGCTACAGATGTTAAGCAGTATTCAGAGGCAGTGCATTGGCACTTATGGTTTTATTTGTCACCATCGTGTACAGAATCCATATCCCATTGTGTAGCTAAGATCAATTAGACTCTTTAGGTTGATATAAAACAGAAAGGCATAACCTGCTGGAACAGTGGAGAACTCCATCACTGTCCCTCTGTATGCCCTGGGTAGGAAATAGTCTTGAGTGTACATCAAATCTGAAGTTAGAAATTAAAGTCCCAATTATAATATTTGAAAAAGAGAATAGACATGTATTTATTCCAATGTCTTTATGCATATGCCATCTTCATTATTTAAAAGTCCTAGTATATACAACATACACAAGGCATGAGTGATGTTGTAGATGTTCTATGAAATCCAGACTGAATCCAAATTTATTAAAGTTTGCTAAATCTCAATTTAGAGAAAAAACTCAAATTGAGTTTGGTAAAACTCAGCTTAGAAAACTGAGTAAAGCAACCTCCCCTATATATACCAGGAAACATTTAAACCTGTGTTCAACTAAGGACTAGAAACACCACAAAGCATGCTAGATTACATAGGACTCCTTCTTAATTCCAGACAGTTTTATGCTTCGAGAATAAAACAAAGAACAAGCGAACAAGAGGAGATTAATGCAGGAAAGGCGGCTCTTCCCCAGACGTTCCGCTGCTTTATCCCACTGTCTGGAAAACGAATTGAGGGTCCAGAAACTATCGGTGCTTTTACATTTCTCTTCATTAGGAAGTGTATTTGTAAAACAAGCTCCAAATTCCTGCTCGTCCCCTTTCCTGGCCGCAGGGAGATATTCTTCAGTGCCACAATCTTCAATGCATGTGAGTCGGAGGATCATTTCTTACCCGGAGCACAGGACAGAGCTAAGACACAGCTGAAAACAGCCCTCCCACACGCACGCGCCCCTTCAACAACAGCAGTGGCTCGTTATCACAAGCATTTGCAGAGGGCGGTGCGAGCACAAAAATCAATCTGATTGCCGGTGTAGCTCTGCAAAATCCTTCCCAGAGAGGGGAAAAAATATCAAAATAAGGAGAAAAAGAGCCAGGGGAGTGGGAGAGAGCAGGAATGGGGACATAAACCCTCACGGGTCCATAAGGAGTAAAGTTTAATGGCTGAGTGCTTATTTTGAACTGTGACCTGAGGTTTGGCTGGGCACTAACAGTGGCATGCCTCATCAGCCACTGTCATAGCCACCCCAGGGTACACTTCCAGCAGGGAGTCAGCTCCATATCCTGAATTCTCAACTACCAGATACCCACTGCCTCCTCTGCACGCACTGCTGAGACCCTGCAGAGAGATCAGCATGCAGCCCAAGGAAGCTTCCTTTCCTCTGGAATAAAAATTAATATTACTTGTCATATTTCATGTCTGAGCTCTTTTCATGCTTTATCCTCTGGTAATGAGGGCTAAATTACCAATATTAGTAGATTTTCATGGCTAGCACAGAAAGAGCTGTTACCAGAATAAATGTTTGCCTTGCTTCAGTTGGACACAGGCTCTGCTAATGCAGCTTTGCTAATTATTTCTAAATAGGCAATAATCTGCATCCCCTAGTGCTGGATAGTGGATTGGCCACGTACCTGCTATTTCCCTTATTTACATGTTTTACAACTTTATCAACTACACTAATTACACTCTGAGCACTGTTTAAAATTTTCTGTTAATAGAGATACAATGATTCACCAGAGGCTGTGTATTTATGCCATAATTGCGCCTCTGTTCCTACGATGCAGTCTCCAATTAGCTGTCTACGGTGGCACAAGCAGCTGCCTGATATTCTAAAGCAGCGAAACATCTGCACAGCGGATGATACGCTCACATGGATTTTTTTTTTTTAAGCCTAGAAATTTACACCCAAGGGAGCGCAGACAAATAGGAGCCTGTCATGTGTAGGGATGATTAGAAATCCTCACCATGGCAACATTGGAGCAGCCATGTCACAGAGTGAGGGGACACATGTCTAGATGAAGGCGCTAAAAACATTTGCCATTTTTTTTCTGAGCTTCAGTCTTCGAAACTTCCCTCCCACCCCACTCCTCCTTTCTCTTTTTCATATTCTTCTCTTTGCATCGAAAGCCAACCAAAACAGCAGGTGAGAAGGGCAGAGTCTGCAGCCATGCGAGGTGTGTGACGTGTGATATTCAGTGTTAGGAAAAACAGTGAGCAATCAGAAATGTTAGACCCCCGGAAACATGCATGGCCTGGAGTGGGTGGGTGGGTTTCATTTCAAAATATTATCATTATTAATTTTAGAATCAAGTTGTGTTACGATCAAGAGATAAGAAGGAAAAAAATTAGACAGGATATAACAGTTGAGGTACCTTTGTGGGAAGATGACACCTAATTTAAAATTTCTTTTTAACCCTCATTAACAGTTACAATTTCTGCATGAACAGTTGGCTAACACACATTAGTGAGACTAAAGGAGACACACAAATGTCTTCTAGCCTGATACTGAATATATTTCTTAATGGCTGTTTCTTGGATGGCTTATCCAAGACTGCCCTTTTCACCTGCTGTTTTTGATTGGTTTTAGATGCAAAGAGAAGAATATGGGGGGAAAAAGAATCGGGGGGTGGAGTTTGGAAGAGTGACACTAAAAAATTAGCAAGCTTGCCTGTTTAACGATATTATACAGATGCATTTAACCATATGTAAAATAGATCATCGAATGCTCTAGAAAAGTATGGAAGAAATGAAAAAAAAAGCGTTATCATCAGCTCTTCTGGAATCAGATTGATTTGCATATTCAATTGATCACTCTGTCCATTGAAATAACATTGTCTTGTCTATGAGTTGACACAAAGTTGTGTCTCCTGATAATACACAATGCTTGTACCACATGCTGCCTGACTCTATATATGACAATATTTAGGTTTAAGTTATTAATTTGTATTTGTCTTGCAAATAATTATTTTTTCATATGGTCATGGCAACACTTCACAATTCATAACAAAGACACGTTTAAAAGTATTTAATTAGCAGGGAGCTGAGAGGTGAAGGGGGCCACTAGTAGTGAAATAATTAGAGAGAAAAAGCTTTAATATAAAGAGTAATTATATGTAGGAGCAAAAATGTAACATATGTGCTAAATTATAAGTGAACCCCAGGAACGAGATCTGCATGAAGGAAGAAATTCTCCAGTCAAAATCAGCCAGTGCTCAGTGACGTCAGCCCCACTGGCTGACACTGCTTTCTTTGCTCATACCTGTGTCACGAGCATCCCTTGACTGCTGCTTCAGAATCTCTAATATCTCAAGCAGGGTACAGACTCTTCTACAATCACTAAACTTCACGTGAGAAGACCTTCCAAGGGATTACACTCCAAGAGATCATTTAAATCATTCTTTTGGAAAGAAATATATTAGTAAATGTTCTAGTTATAAGAAATAATTAGGTTAAATATTAGGTATGCATAGATCAAGCAAAGTACATGTAGGTTCAAAATAGTTTCATGATACTGTATGTATATAGTATACAACCTCAAATTTTAGTTTGCGCTTTACAAATGGGGATTGGTACCTTCTTAAATTTGATAAAATAACTTCATGAAATTCTAATAACAATTCTAAGAAAAGATCACTTGGAATTTACAGACTATATTAGCATTATTTTAGGTTAATGACAGCTAAGTCTCCTAAGCCCATTCTTCTAATTTCCCAGCATCCTGGTACCACTGGGTACTAGGTGATCAATATTTCCATCAGCCCCCTCAGGCTCCTGGCTTTCATCAGACCATGACAGTGAGGCACCTTAGAGTGTTTACCAATGAGTCCTATAGCGTTAAACTAACTGTAAAAATGCCTTTCCTCTCTCTCTCTCTCTCTCTCTCTCTCTCTCTCTCTCTCTGTCTGTCTCTGTCTCTCTCTCTCTCATATATATATATATATATATGAGATAGATAGATAGATATGTATATATCTTTAACACACACACACACACACACACACACACACACACACATATATATATATCTTTAACACTTTCCCAACATGAGAATTACTTGTCCATTTCAAAAGAGAAATCAAGAGGTGCCCTTCTCCATCACATACTTCAAGCAAATTCTCAGTACATTGGGATAGTGGTTACATAAGCAATTCTTGCCATTGTTCTGCTCAGTGGGCCTCATTGCCTTGCCCCTCAGCATACCATACTTTATATATGACTTAGAGAAGTGTGATATTGACGCCCCACCACCTACCACATCTGTCAGAATAAGAACAGAGTTTATCTGATAAACAAGTCATTTTTGGAGACCGCAGATTCTCCCACTGTGAAGTATTAAATGTGGCCCTGCTCTGATACACAGAATGGGGTTCCAGTCGACTGAACGCGGGCTGATAAGCTCCGCACAGCTCAGAAGGCTGTTTGCTCACATACTAATGTTAAACAAAAGAACTGCAGACTGCAGAGAGAAGATGCAGGTCAGACCAGTCAATTGCTTAAACCCTAAGGCAGCCTTCTGAAAGAGGAGGTATGAAAGGAGCTGATATGAGCTTTTATGTAGAATTGTTCTGTTTATTACCCCTGTTAAGAAAATGATGGCAAGTGTCTTGTTAAACTATACATTCTCAATAGCACAGGAGGACTGACTTTCTCTCAACAAGATGCAATATACCACTGGTCATCCCTGATAAACCGCACATCTCTGCTATGTTATTGCAAGATTATGAACACAATAAAAAGACAATAATAAAGTTGTACACAGGAAACCATAAAGGCGGTTAGATTGTGTCTTAGTAACACACAACCTGATTAGTCACTGGGAATTCCAGGCTAATAACAACCTGTCATGGAAGAGAGCCATTTTGTATAAAAATTTTATTATCGTTCACTACAACTTTGTAAGTTCTCAATTGTGATAACTATTTCAAATGAATTGCTGAGCCAGCTTAATAATGGAACAAGAATAAAAGTGTACCTTTGTGGTAACATGTAAACTTACCCTGAATTGAGCATATATATAGTTTTGTCACTAAAATTCTCCAGTAGGTAAGGAGACACAGGTTAGAGTTGAGGGAAATGGAAAGGAAACTTCTCTAGTTTACTAGGTTTTCAAAACATTCCTTCAGGTTTCTCTTATTCATCCTCATCTCCTCTCTTCTCCCTCCTTCCTGCAGAGACGATCTGTTTTAAAGAGGGAAGATTCCAACCAAGGCTTAGGGAAAATCAGATGAGGGACTCCAAACAGGTAAGCAATCTTCCCCTTCTAAATCACAAAGCAAGAAAAGATCTCACATCAAAGGGCTTCTTACAGGAGGAAGAAATGAAACTGCACGAGGTAAAGACAGACTAAAGAAAAACACACACAGGCAATTGCACCAACAATAAAAAATTAAAAATTACCCTTTGCTTAAATCCAGTACAACGTGTCACTGAGTACTACTTTGACATTTCCCTGCGGCTTTTCTCAACAGGAAACAAATGGAAACAATCTTGAAAGCCTTCCAAGAAAGGCTCAGTGCAGGAGGCATGTCCACATGTTGTCATCAAAACGCGCTCTGAGTCAAGGTCAGCCTTAAGTTTTTGCACCAATAGAGGCACCAGGCTTTTAACAGGAACTACTCAACTCTGGTCCCAACAACCAACAAAATTGAAAATTGAAGACAGACACACGCAGACTACTGGAAGTCTTCCATATAACACAAAATGTAGAGAAAATATTTGTATTAGGCAGGAACAGGAGAAGCTGAGTATTAAAGAGGTAACATAGACATCCTGAGCCAGCAGGGATCAGGGAGTCAGGCTGATGAAATGCCCAGGATGACTGACTACACAGCTAATGCTGGATAGCTCAGAAATAAATTCAAGAGAAGGAAAGTGGGAAACTGCACAGTGGTTTAAATTAAAAGTCTTTAGATCTAAAAACAGATAGACAAATTCAAACACACACCCACCATGAACAAAGCTATAACCCAGATGATACCAAGAGTCTGACAAGGTGACACTGCAGCTCTGATGAACGGTCCATGGAGGGAGCTGTTGA
The DNA here is from genome assembly GCF_950005125.1 of Chionomys nivalis. NCBI lineage: Eukaryota > Metazoa > Chordata > Mammalia > Rodentia > Cricetidae > Chionomys > Chionomys nivalis. The sequence continues at coordinate 41,678,837 of NC_080101.1, read as the reverse complement.
TACAGTTCCTGGGCCCATATCCATCAGAACAGCAGAAGGCAAGGAGAAAGAACTGAAGCACACATTTGAAATGAACTGGCTGAAGGTGTGTGTTCCTTTAAAATACAACTCACTCTGCTGTCTCAGGTGCCACCTAACAGTAACTCCCAAACCCTTCTGCCTCGTGTCTGGGTAAGATCCGAGCGCAAGTTATCATTTTTAACTTCTCAGGGCAGAGGCAGACATTCTTCAAATTACACAAATCACCCATCACACCAAAACGGGATGCAAGCACAGAGCAAAGCGGAAGAGAATTAACCCCAGCAACACCAGCAGCTGTGTCTAGTAAGTGTTGACGGTAGCTAGTGCATTCAGTACACAGACTAAAACAAAGCTTTTAGAATATTGTATTCTTTGGGAAAGGCCTGTAGAAAGCACAGGTTATTTTCGAGATCCCTCTGTACAGACAGGTCACGCCGACGTCTTTTAGCAGTATGTCTGATTCCAGAATATATAACGGGCGCCTCCTTTCAAATACTTTCCATTTCACACATTTTCCTGTGCAGAACTTTTGCAGAGTAAGCTTTTCTTTTTCTTCTTTTTCCTTGGCAAGAGGCACTGACAGGCTTCAGATGATGAAAGTGGAAGATGCTCTCTGCGGGCTGAGGATTCCATCTGCTCACGAATTTTACCCAAAGACCTTCATCCTCCTAAAGCGAAACGCTGTTGCGGAGTAGAAGGGTCGCCACTGTGCTTCAAAGGTTGCCTGCAGCGGAGAACAGCATTGAGGTAAAGCAAGTCCCCCCCCCCCCAATAGTGTTTCCTCGATTGTCTTCTGCTTCAGCCTTTTTTTAAGAAAAGCACTAGGAAGCACACACACTTCTCGGAGTCTAGGGCACCATGGACACAGCTAGTTCAAATGGAGTTTCTTCTTAAAAGATGACAGACTTCCTCCCATGCCCTTTGCTTTCTTTAGACCTCTTTGGAAAAAAGTGAGTATCAGTTTAATAAGGAAATTATGTAACTTGGTATACTAATATGGTTTGAAGTTAATCTTTGATATAAAATATAAAATACTTTAAAAATATAAAATACTTTTTATAAAATAAAGACACATAACATTATATATAACCATATATAAGACTTCCAAGTTGGACCAGTTTCCTATCTCCATATTCTATGACTGAAGTTTGTATGTTTTCAGCAATAGGGTCTTACTATCAAGTTCTAGAAGGTAACCAATAGCATTGGCAATAGCCTATAACGTTTGCAGTCTAATGGATCTCGTTGGTCAATACCTTAGTTACTTTTCTATTTCTGTGAGAACACCATGAACAAAGCAACTTAAAGAAAGATGAGGGCTTACAGTTTCAGAGGGTGAATGCAAGGCAGCAGGTGTGTAGGTGGGGGCATGGTGCCGGAGCAACAGCTGAGAGCTCACTTCCTGAGACAATGACCACAGGCAAAAAAGAGTTGATTAAGTGGGGATGGGGAATGAGATTTTGAAACCTCCAAGTCCACTCACAGAGACACAACTCCTTCAACAAGTCTACACAGACCAATCCTTTCCAGACAGTTCTATGGATTCCCAAGTACTCAGGCAAGTAAGTCTCTAGGGGCCATTCTCATTCAAATCACCACAGCTAACAACTCTGAAGCAGTTACCCATTCCCTACCATGGGCTTTTCATTTACTAGCTTGCGACCTAGTCGTGGCTTTGCTGTCCCCTTATGGGGTGACTCCACCTTAACTACTTTTTAAATATCTTCAAATCATTTCTCTTACATTTACCGACTGTAAATCCCTCAAGAATGTGAGGGATTTCTCATTCAAATCACCACTATCTGCATCACAAACCCTTTCGCAGGCTCAGAGCTCATCGTAAAGGCTGCAGCAACCAGACCTGCTAGAGGACTCTAAGGGAGTCATCTGTCTTTCAGACACACTGGAGCAGCGCACAGTCTTGTTCAAGCTCAAAGTAAGAAAACTCCCAGCATGGACAGAAAAGGTAAGCAGAAAGTCCTTCCTTAACCAAAGTTGTCTTCAACTGATAATGGTGAAGGGGTGGAAGGGAGGGAGGGAGGGAGGGAGGGAGGGAGGGAGGGAAGGAGGGAGGGAGGGAGGGGAGGGAGGGAGGGAGGGAGGGGAGGGAGGGAGGGAGGGAGGGAGGGAGGGAGGGGAGAGAGGAAGAGGGAGGGAGGGGAGAGAGAGAGAGAGAGAGAGAGAGAGAGAGAGAGAGAGAGTCAGTTTCCTTTAAGAGTGTTGTCCTTGGTAAACTGACCATGTTCTAGAAGACCACACATCCAAGAATAAATGAAGACGTCATGGATATAAAACTAAATATATAAACAAATAGGCTATAAAGCTGGGTACCTAGGGAATGGGGTGGACCTCGGAGGAATTACAGCCGAAGATGAGTGTGATGGAACACCCTGTACAAAATTCTCAAAGAATTAATTTTAAAAATTAAAAATATCTTATAAAACTTATAAATTATATCTTATGTCTAGTGGTTTTGGATTGAGGACACAGCTCAGAGGTTGAACACTTAACTGCATGTGGATAGAGTTTATTTCTTAAAACATAGAGAGGAAAAAAGAAAAAACAAGAGTAATATAAAAGAAAGGAAATCTGACGTGAAGGTTTTAACTGAGATTGGAGAGCCTCTGCAGCACTTATGATCAAATGAGAAAAAGCAACACGTTCTTCTTGTTCTTTATTCAGCACTGTGCAAAGCATCACGTTTGCAGGTCGGAAAATTGTGTGTATCTTTTCAAGACAATCCTCTCAAATTGACTAAAAATAATGAATATAAACATAATGTCAAAAGTGTGTTTCAATTCTATAAATGCTGGGGATTGTATTACAGATACAAAAGGAGGCCAAAATAACTTTTTCCATGGAGTTTGGTAAAAATTCATAATGACACCAATTAATCTTTAAGGACTACTTTCTTTATTACACCACTTGTGCTTGTTATATTTATGATGTAGCAGTTCATTCTTAGTTAATTATGGGATAAGGTATAAAATTATGGCAAAAGGAAGATAATAAGCATTAATTAATTATTGTTTTGACTAGTAGGAGAAATTTTTCTATTACCTTTATGATTTTTTATTAGGTTTTGCTTTTTGCACACCTATCTCAGATATTGGAAGTAAGTCCTAAAAGTTACTTTTGATGTACTTTCCAATACTGATTCACAAAAGCACATTTCTGAAATTGGCTCTCACTCAGCCTTGAGGGGGACTCATCACTCAGTGTTGTTGAGTTATATCATTGATCCATTACTGTTTCCATTTATGACTGGAGAATTCTCAGACTGACTTTCTTGTATACAGTCTGGAGGTATTCAAGCAATAGTTCTACACACATATTCTTCTGCTAATTATGAAAACTTCCTTTTACTTAAGAAAGGATGGAGTAACATAAAAATATAATAAAATGTAAATGGTTTTTAAAAGCAATGAAAGTAACAGTGGAACATTTACACCATTTTCTATCATTACAAATATACTTTGACATCAAACATTTTCAAAAGTTGGATCAAATTGAACGACATATTTTAGGCCTTAAAATGTATGTATTGGTTTGTCATCAGCAATAGGGCACAGGCCAGAGACACAGCTCCAGGACTGTCCAAGACAGACTAGGTTTCTTCATATAGCTGCTGAAAAAAATTTCAGAGCTGGCCACTAAAACGCAGATTGAGAGTTAATTAAGAAAGCATTTTAACATATATTGAAGCACAGGGGTTGCTAGAAATGGAAGCACACTGAGAAAGACAAGATAAACTTAAGTACGAGCATGAGTTTCTCAAATGAGCATCAAATTTTTGTGTCATAGCTATCATCATATTCATGGTTCATATACCTGATTTGAATCCATTGATCGCAAAAATCCCTACATACAGGTATTCCTTTATTCTCTCTTCATTCCTTAAATGTGATTATAAGTTAGATACAGAGGTATTTTGAATAGAATTGATATCTAATAGGATATAACCATGGATTACAAGTGTTGCACATGAGGGTACAACATGTATTATATTGTAAATGGAGCTCCTTATACAATTCCTCAAACACTGTAGCTTACACTTCAGAGGAGAGGAAGTCCATATGCAGTTAGACCTTAAGTATGGTTCATTAAAATTTTAGCAGTCTCATTTGAGACATCTCTATATGACATAAACATTGTCTCTTTGCAGAAACATTGTTTTATTGTGCTGGAATTCTTGACTTTCATGTAAAGAGAGGTTTCATCAGACTCTATCGCAAAGGGTTCCTTCCATCATTCCCCAGTTTTTGTTATCTTTTTGTCCTGTCTTACGTTGTGTTTACTTAAGACACGCTGTCCTTGAAGGCACAGGAGATGGAATATTTTCATAGCCTGCTTTTCATATTGTCACATCTGTTCATCTTCTTAACCTACCATGCCTCTCCTGAGGTTACTCATCATAGAATGATAATAACTAACTCTTAAAGCTGATATGACAGAGTAACTCCAGCAAATCAAACAACTAAAGATCTAGTATTGAATTGTCTTGAGATTTTGATTTTATTGATAACTATTGGAGATTAAAATTAACTGTTAAATAAAAGCAATGTGTGTGTGTCCTACAAGGTTGATTTTAGTTGAAGAGAACAGGGAAACCTTTTCTGGGAAGGAAAGAAGAGAATTTTCTATACACATTGGGCACCACTCTCGTTTCTCTGTCAGGAGGACATTCGGCCTCCCACTTTCCTTTCTCTCTTTCTCATTTTCCCCCCACTTCCTCTCTACCTCTCTCCTTCCCTTCCTCCAGTGCAAGCAGTTAATCACTGCGAATAAATGCCTGTCTGTTGCATGCTAACGCTTTGATATTGAACTCTTCCTCTGGATAGCTGTTGCTTTGGTTTCTAGCTTTGCCATGCACACAGTATACTGGATCTAAACGGAGGCACACCAGAAACTCACTCTCTGACATAAGAAGTACTTATCTATTAACAGGTATCACTCACTGATAAACAACTTAATTATTACATGAACTCAACACATTGGGAAATATTTTCTTATTAACACATGATTCTAACCTGAGTGATATAGTGGAACATGAAGGATATCTTTGTTTTGGGGAAATTATTTTCTGTAATCATATTTTTAAATGAAATGTGTGCATATGTTTAACTAAACTATTTTTATAGCATTGAAACAGTCATTTATAGAGGAGTCTGCTGAGTTAAACTCAATAGGGAAATACTCAGCCATTTTTAGAGAATTTCAAAAGGGCTTACAAGTCTGACATTAATACTCATTGATTTTTGTCTTAATTTTAAAAAACAAGCCATTACAGGCTATTGATGAGGCTTTTGTTTCTACCTCGTTGGTGATTATCTCCATTCCATCTAATGTACACAGACATTCTGAACAAAATTCTATGGAAAGTTGCTCAGCGATGATGAAGCAATATATGGTCCAGGTGGTCAGCAGCGCACTCATGAGGACTGAAGATGGTGAGAAGATTGTCCTGCTATCAAGTCTGATCTGACACAATCAAGACCGCTTGATATATGTGCTGTAGTTACTAAGGCTAAACTCTTGATCAATATGTCAGATTTCAAAAGCGATTGCAGCAAAGTAGACTCTGGTTTATGAGGAAGCCGAATGCACAGAGGAAATAGAAGGACACATCAGGAAGGGCTGCCTACATCTTGTATGTCAAAGGACAGAGTACAAGTTGCCTGATCTACGGATGTTCCCCTACTGCAGAAGGCAAGTGTTCTCTGGATCATTTGAAGGACAAAAATGTTAAACACTGTAAAAATAATAATTAGAAAAAAAAAAAGGAGTAGCCTGAGCCCAAACAGTAAACCTTCATCATTTTGCCCAGGCTGTGACTTGCTCTGATCTCACCTAAGTAGCCATTAACATGATAATGCTCATTAATCCTGCCAAACACAAATCATCTGTCCTGTCTGTGGCAACCCATCTGTGTGCACAGTGAGCGGGAGAATCCCCTGGATTATCTGCAGAGGAAAGGCTTCTTTCCCCTTATTCTTTGCTAGGAATGCACTCATTTTTGTGCATTTACTGAAGCACCCATTTGCTTTGTGGCTTTTACCACCTCACCAACATCTTAAGCAGAAGTTATACAGAGATGGATCTCAAGGAAATAAAAACACTACAAGCTGGTCAAGTGAAGTTCCAAAACTCTGTGATTCCATGGCTCATCCGAGAACCTTACATCAGATCGTGGAAAAGAGAGAGAGGTGTTCACTGCCCAATCTTAAACTAATTAATGCTAATTAATGAACTGGAGAGATGGCTGAGGGGTTAGTGAGCACTGACTGCTCTTCCTGAGGACTCAGGTTTAATAACCTGTACCTGCGAAACAGCTCACAGGCCTATGCAACTGTTTTCTAGGGTATAGCCATCAAGAATGTGCCACATGGTATATAGATATACGAGCATAAAACACACACACACACACACACAACACACACACACATACACTCACATGTTTTTAAAAGAGTAAAAACAGTTTGATTTATTTTTTCCCCAATTATTCAGATAAGCACAGGGATGTCCTTTCTTTGCCATGAATTACTTGAGACTCAGCTAAAAAAAAAAAAAAAAAAAAAAAAAAAAAAAAAAAAAAAAAATGTGTAATTTACAAATACAAACTCTACTACAATGCAATCTTTTATAACAAAAAAAAAACTTATAAAATACCAGAAGCACTAACGAAAGATATATAATCAAAATTTGTAGAGGGTCAAACCACACAAACTCTACTCATATATTCCATTGGGAATAGACCTGAGTCACAAGACGTCAGGACTGGATACTTAACTTAATAGGTTCACTTCTCATTTCCCAAGTTAGACTGGAGTAATTCAGCAGTGGCATGCTATGAGAAGGTCAACATTCAGGTGAATATTTGTGAAAGTCTCCATCAAACATTTCTCTGGATGACTTGACATCAATAAGACCTATCACTAACTTACCTGACTTAAATTAGAATTCATTGTTTTCTATGTTTTGGCATAGATAGGTATTATTAAACATAATGAAAAAGGTTATGTTTTATCTTATATAAAATGTTATATTATATAAAATGAAGCATAATTTCTTTTTTGTGTTCATCAATTAACAATATCCTAAAGTGTATTCTGTGGGTTGTTAATCTGAGTAAGAATAAAATTTTATGATGTTTATCAGGTTAACACTTAGTAGGGTTTGATGAATACACTGCATCTGTGAACTGAAAACCTATAACTGAAATATTGTACACATTAGATTCTGTTTCTTCACATGCAAAACAAAGGGTGGACAAGACGTCAACACTTGATGTGATCAGAACAATTAAAATTGTTACACACCCCAGAAGCAAGCCATCACAATCAGTTCATATTATCAGCACATACGTTCTCTAAACTTCTTTAGAAATATAATTTCTCCCTGAGTAAGTATTTGAAATTAAATTTGCAAAGTTCACTCTGAGAAGCTCATGCATTAAAACTGGAGTATATCTATTGCTAGAATATCTAATCAATAATATCTCTAACAATACACTCCAGGGTGCATCACAGATTTTTTTTGAAGTCTTTATTAAGAACAATTAAATCAAACTAATATATTCAAGGAAAGGGCTAAATGCTAAAAACTTGCTATTTGGGCAGCTCACTTTTAGGTACTTATCTGAGCATCTATCATGACCCATCCATCACTAACACAATATGAACATCTGTTAGAAAGTGGACACAGCAAGGCAAAGGCTGCTATTTAGCTTTTATTTTCTTTCATCTACCATTCAAGATGCTACTAATAGAAATGACACAAAAATCTGTTTATGACAGCAATTCTGAGCAACAGTATTTATGGAAATAGAGCATGAAGGAGCCATGACAGAATCTAGCAAACTCTGACTGGGTTCTTAGCACTAATAGCCCAACTTCTGCTCCCGTATATATCCATGCAAGAGGTGATATTAAATTTGACCAGAGCTATGCAAACAATTCAAAAGCAAAATGAACATGAGGCTTGATGTCTAGAAAGTTTGAAATATAGTTTTCACAGAAAAATCTGTAGAAAGGTTGATCGTAAAAATAGGAAATGTCCTGTTACATCCTTACTGGGACAAAAAAAGATATTTTTAAAAGTAAGAAATGTTTAGGGTTTGCTTTTGCTTTTCTGGAAAGCACTAATGATCAGATTATTTTTCAAAATTCCATAAATACAAACAAATCACATCTTGTGAAATAAAACACATTTCATTTCAGTCACTTAAAATATATGGGCAGTCGTGATCTATCAAAGTCAGCAAGAGAGAGGCTTGAAACTTATAAGTACGTTCGGAACTTCAGCTTTGCTGGAGTAAAAACAGTGCATTTGCCTGAATATGCAATGATGCAATCACTAAAATAAATGTTCTTGCTGCACTCAATTAAGCATTGTATTGTACATGTGTGTTTATTCAATTGTGTGACGATACAGTGATTGAAACACACACGCTCAGTGCATTTGTCTCAATCTGTACTGCATTTATTTAAATGTACAATCAATCACAGGTCTCTGCTTTTAGCTTCCCCTTGTATTTTTAGAGCACACTGAAGATAAGGCTTTGTGAGTGTGCCTTAAAATGGTAAAAAAGTTAAACGCACATTAAATATAGCAATATAAAATTTAAATTTCAAATAAGGATATATATAACTAATATATGTCAATGGACAGCTTCTGTCTACACATAAATACATACATACATAGGAGGTAAAAGTTGCATTACTGCACTGTTCCTATTGATAAGGGGCTGTGTGTATTCATCAGTACAAACATTTATTTAGTCATAATCTTCAAAACATTTTAACCTATAGTATAATTTTATAGAGCTTGATTTTACTCCATATCATTAATTATTTACAACATGTTTTGTATAACATTCCTCATTTTTGATTGCCCAGATTTTTGTGACCCTTTCCCTTTATTCTCTCCAGTCTTCAAAATCATATTTGGGAGGCAGAATAGCATATTGTGTAACTATAATGAGTAGGCTTTGGGAGAGTACTGTTGTGGGCAGTTTTCCTGTCCCAAGAATCACTTCCAAATTACCACACAGAGGCTTATATTAATTGTAAATGCTTGGCCAATAGCTCAGGCTTATCACTAGTTAACTCTTATACTTAAATTAACTCATTTTTATTTATGCTTTGTCACTTGGCTCATAACTTGTTATCTCATTTTTTTTACATGACCTGCATGCTTGGCAGTTAACTGGCATTTCTTGACACCATACTTCCTCATCCTAGAGTCCTCTGTGTCATGTGTCATTTATACTTCTTGTCTGTCTATCAGCCTGTCAGCTTTTTAATAACCAATGATACTAATACATACTCACAGTATTCAGAAGGGTGATTCAACAGCATGCTGAGCCTCTCCCTTGTGACCTACCTTGAAGAAAATATCTCTGGAGAGTAACTTATCCCTGTCTTGATGTTCTGCATGGATCAATTTATCTTCAATCTAATTTCTTAATATACTTTATTGCAATCATAAGTTCACATTCTAAAAGACATTTGTTACCAAGTGCTGCCTTAGAGTTTCTATTGCTGTGAAGAGACATCATCTTAGAAAGTAAAACATTTAACTGGAGCTAGCGTACAGTTTCAAAGGTCTAGTCCATTCTTTCCATCGTGGCAAGAAACATGGTGGCATTCGGGAATATATGGGGCTGGTGGAGAAGCTGAGAGTTCTCCGTCTTGATCTGCAGGCTGCAGAGGAAGGCTGTGTACTATACTGTGCATAGCTTGAACATATAAGAACTCAAACTCTAGCCCCACAGTGACACATTTTCTCCAACAAAGTCACATCTATTCCAAAAAGGCCATATTCCTAAGAGTTCCACTTCCTCTGGGCCAGGAATTCAAACATAAGAGTCTATAGGGAACATACCTATTCAAACTACCAGAAGTGCTCAAGACAGAGACAAACTTCCTTCCCACATCGAGATTTTGGACTATGCCATTCTCTACCTTACAAGCACTTTGCTTCAGTGTTGAAAATGACGAAGACAGCGTATCTTGGCACTCTTAACTTGTTTCTCAATCAGCTTTAGTAGTTATTCCTAAAGGTTACACTTTTTAAAATTTATCTAGTCACCCAATTAACTTTATTAATAGGGCTCAATATTTCAGGCCCAGGGAAGAAAGGCAGAGTAGACAGATGCAGCTCTCTTCTCAGGGAGTAAACAGTCTTACACTGTGAATTTCCACAGTTCAAGACTTCATTTTTTTTTTTTTCCGCCTAGCACATGGTTCAGTTTGTGGATCTGTTTACTTTTCCTAGCATTTCTCTCTCTAACTTGGCACCACATTTCCTGAGAATAAGCATGATGACAGTCCTTCTCACTGTTTTCTTCCACGCCCAGAAGAGCGCCTCACACAGAGTATGCAGTCACAAGATACCAGCCAATTAGTTAAGAGCAGAGGAACTTAGTCCTCAAAATATCTGAAAGCAACCACTCCTGAGGAGTGAGCCACAGGAACTGAATGGCAATGACGGTTCGTTCAAACCAGTTTGCCATCTTATAGGCTTTAGACCAGCAATTGAACTTCAGTCAAGATGAGTCACAGTGAAAACTTTGGATTCCTTCTCTGTGCTCCTGTAAGTAGCAGCAGGTACTCCTAAGGGGAATCCAAAGAAAGTCAAGCACAAATTCACAACAGGTACTTACATCCCTTCGGTTATCATAAATATTCTATAAACATTAAATAAAACTCTTAGAACAGTACTGTGATTGTTTAAATGAAAATAACCACCATGTTTGAATGATTGTTCCCCAATTGGTAGAACTCCTTGGAAATGGTTAGGAGGTGTGAACTTGCTGGAAGAGACCTGTCACTGGGGACAGATTTGAGATCTCAAAAGCCACGCACATTCCCCATCCCATTGTGTAGCACTGTTTATTGTTTGAAGTATGAGCTCTCAGCTTTTTTTTTTTTTTTTTGAGACAGGGTTTCTCTGTGGTTTTGGAGCCTGTCCTGGAACTAGCTCTTGTAGACCAGGCTGGTCACGAACTCACAGAGATCCACCTGCCTCTGCCTCCCAAGTTCTGGGATTAAAGGCGTGCGCCACCACCGCCCGGCAGCTCTCAGCTTTTCTAGCTGCCATGCCTTGGCTCCACCACCATCATGAACTCAAAACATCTGGAAAGGTAAGCCCAATTTAAATACTTCCTTTTACAAGTCAACTTGGTCATAGTGTTTTATCAAAGCAATAGAAAAATAACTAATACAAACGTGAATATTTATCCTGTTATAGCAATTATTATTATGAATAGGGACAAAGAATGTATAATTTTTTAGGAGATAGTCTAGTGAAAATGTATTGAATTAAAGTAATTCTTTTTGTAGAAGGGATAAAGAAATATTTTCATATTCCCTTTGTATGTAAAGGAGCAAACAGGTCTGTAACATTTCTGAAAAGGAAAAAGGTATTTAACCTGCATATGTTTAGTAGATGAGTAAGAGCTAATTCATCGCTGATCAAAGTTTTCAAAAATAAGTCCCGAGTTCGAGGCCAACCTGGTCTACAAGAGCTAGCTCCGGGAGAGGCACCAAAGCTACAGAGAAACCCTGTCTCAAAAAACCAAAAAAAAAAAAAAAAAAAAAAAAAAAAAAAAAAAGTCCCTACCCCTACCATAAAATGCTAAAAATTACTAATCAGGAATTTGTTTATTTATTGAATGACTGATTGACTGATTAATTGATACTGGGTTTTACTATATAGCCCTGGCTAGCCTGGAATTCAGGATGTAAGTCAGGATGACCTTGAATTGATAGTGAGTTGCCTATTTCTGCCTCCAAAGTGCTGGAATCAAAGGCATATGCCACCATCCCCAGTTCAGGTAGAGATGCCTAATATGCTTCTTAGTATTAAAGTGGTGCAGGTTTTGCTACAGAAAATGCTCAAATATAGTGATCAGATACTTCAGAATATTAATTCAGATTTTAGTCATAATCTCTCTTACATGAAACATCATCACAATGCCTACACTATATTAATAATAGTTTTTTTTAAAAAAAACTAGAACTTGTAAAACATATCACGTAAGGCCACTGTTATCACTGAAGATAGATTTTAGAACAGAAAAGATTTATGACAGGTGTGGTGTTCATGCTTGCTATCATAGAACTTATGAGTCTGAGACAAAGGTATCATCACATTTGAGGCCAGTCTGGACTACGAAACTAGACCCTATTACAAAATGCTAAACCAATTAAAGTGTTTGTATTTTCCTTGAAAATATTACACACAAAGTAGCTATGAGTTTAGCAATAACACATTTATACTTTATTTACACTTGTTTGAAAGTTTCAATCCATTCTGCCCTGTGATCTGAATGAAAACAACATGACTGAGCCCCCAACTAAACAATGACCTCTTGTAGATATGGTTGAGTATAGCAGGCTTTCTCAGAATGTCAGTCCCCAAATCGTGACATGGAGACTCATTATTGTCCTTATCTTATACTTGTACCACTACCTCTTACAAATTAATTTAACCTGTTCCTTTTCATCTGAATTTTGCCTCAGCGATTTTTACCTTTCTTTCATTCTGTATGTCTTACCTCGTGTCTGGCTGGTTGGGAACTGCCTGGATTCTGTCCCCAAGCGTTTCCCTGTCTTTTTCCCTCATTTTCTCCTTTTTCTCTTCAAGCCTATATTTTTATTCCTACTGTTCTCTCTGCCTGCTAGCCCTACCTGTCCCTCTTCTCCCCAGCTATTGGCTGTCATTTTATTAGATCAATTGAGTGCCTTAGTTAGGCAGGTATAACAACACATATTTACATAATTGAACAAATGTAACATACGCAAAAGTAACATACCTTTACATAATTTTCCATAACGGTTGAAAAGATGGGTTTTATTGTAGATATGGGAGAGAGAACATCCAGAGGCAAATGGAACAGTCCAGACTGAATATGGCTAGCAGAACAACAGACCCAAGAGAGTAGAGAGAAATATGGACGGCAAGAGAGGAAGAGAAGAGAGATGGGCAAGCAGAGCAAGAGAGGAGCTGTGGTTCAGGAGGCTGAGAGAAATCCCAGAGACCAGAAAAGGACATGGGACCAAGAGAGTGAGTTATATAAGAATCAGGAGATGGGGAAAGGGAAACACAGCCTCTGGGCTGGAGACATTTAGGGTAGGGGCCTGGGTGAGAGGAGAAGTGCTTAGAGGAACCACGGGTATGGGGTGAGACTTGTCCCAGGTTCCTTTGGGACCTGGCATAATCATTTTCCCTTTAGGATATTCAGTGTTCGGAGTTCTGCCTGCATCCTGTGTAAGGGAATCAAATAAGCTGAGAGCCCTGCAGCTCATTTTCAACCAGTGTTCCTCGGTCTGGATCCTTCGCTGCCACTCAAAGCCCCAAACAAGACTGAGATTATCATTTCCATTATTAACCACAGAATCATGCAGCTACATAGAACCAGCATGCGCAGGTTTTCACCAGAGACAGCTATCTTCCTGCACGAGCACGCTGCAGAACCCAGAAAGATGCATGTGAAACTCAGACTGCCGACCCACCCTGTACTTGGCAGCTTGTTTCCACCCGGACAAACTTCTCAGCTGCCAATAAGCAGCTTTGCTAATGAAAACTGAACCTGGCCACCATCGATCTCATCCCTCTCAGATATTACTGCTATCCCCAGTATTTTTGCATAAGGATGCCCACGCTACACTACTGAATCACATCCTCCATCCTCTTTAAATGCTTCTAGTCAAGTACCTGCTGAGGACTGATAGAATACGTGTTCTCCTGAAACCTGAAACAAACCTGGTTTTACAGCTTCTCCCTACATGAAACATTATTGCACTCACAGATGAGTCCTACTGTGTACCACAAAATGAACATACATAGGCTGACTGTAAGAGAACCTGCCTTCATAGTCCTTAAAAAGGGAAAGGTGTCAACAGACCTGCAGGATTATCAATCAGTAAAACACCTGATATCCACAACAACTACCAATAAGCAAAATCAAAGGATGGTCACAGTGGGGGTGGGAGGGTCTCTCATCAGGGGTCAGGCAGGAAAGTGAGCCTTGAAGAGGTGGAAATGAAAACTGGCTTCCGATTGACTTCCCAATGACCTGGCATCTCGTGGAGACTTCTAAAGAATCTGTTGCCAGGTGGTTCATTCCCAGCATATTTAAAACTCAGTCAGATTTGGGGAAAAAAGAAGTTTCCTGTGTAATTCAATACCTGGAACATAAGAAAGCATTATTACATCAAAACGCAGCTCAGAGTGCATATCATTTCTTCCAAGAATGTGGGTTTTAGAGATAGGCTACCTGTACTAGCTTGAGGGAATACAGAAGAGTCTGACCTGGTCTCTGTCATATGGATAACTCAGAGGTCATTTGGGCTATTAGCCATTTATGGTTCTGGTTTTGGGGAACTTTGGTTGTAAGAGCCATCTAGATTACTAGGCATTTCCCATACTCCTGGTTGTAGGAGTTTGATATGGTCCAATAGATAACACAGACCAGTAGGCTGTTAATCAGCCTCCAATTCCCAGCCTTCTGGATGGGAGAACAGGTATTTCCTCCTTACAGAAGCCATCCCCCATGATTAACATTCCTGGTTTTCCTCTATGTCTATGGCTATGATGGCCTTCACGCTGTGCTCCCAACAATTTCTAATGCCATAACATTTATCATGGACTGACACACTGTATATACCTTGTATATAACCGGAATATAAATAAAACAGGAGTAGGAGTGTTTTCCATTTGTAGACTACCCTCGCTACAATAGAGATAATTAAAAATCTGGGGCTAGATGAATGAGAAAACCAAACCCATAGACTAAAGGAGCAGATTTTTTACCTCGGGACTAGTCTATCCTAACAATACTCTAACAATGACCATATAGTACAGATGGATAAAAATGAGAGATTTAAAGAACATACAAACAAAACCAGATGTGGCTGATGCTCTATCTTATAGCAGTGCGCTCACTCAGGACACTAACATGGACTCTGAAAGTGTAGGTTTTTGATGCTGCCACTGAACCATTCTCAAATCCATTATGGGCACAGAAGCATACAAGCCCATTCTTGTTCTAGCACATAAATGAGATCAAGTTAAGGTAAAATTATGTTTTTATTTCTGATAGTATATATTTTGATTTTAAAAAAACCAATAGATTGAAACCTTGTCATGCATCTAAGTCTAGACAGCGGTTCCTGAAAACCCCATACTTCATTGCAGTGATCTTCTAGGATACATAAAACGCTTAACAAGGAAGCAAGCACTGCTGCCTGCTCCATCAGCATCTTGATAGTAGACAGCAGAGGGAACTCTTAGTACATTTTGCCACAGAAAGGTATAGCCAGACAAGAGGGGAAGCGACCAGGTTAGGTATGTATATCAGGCCTGCATCCCTTCTCCTTTTAAACTCTTCATTTGAGTGCAAACTTGCACCCAGCCTACACCTTGCAACTAGCTGTGAATGATAGCTCTAAAAGTTTGGCTTTGCATGATAAAGAACGTAGTGTTTCTTTTTTTTTTTTTGACTTTCTTTCTGGGAGTTCTATTGTCATTCAGATGAAGTTTTTAGTTACCTGCCTGAGTCCCTAAGGATTTTCACCACTGCTCTCCTCGCTCATTGGCTCCAGACTTCGCCTCATCTGATCTCTCTACCTCCTTCTCAGAATCCCAACCATCTGGAACCGATTTCGTATTTTCCTTTGACAAGGGTCATATCTCACTCCAGACTCCTTAAAACTTTTCTCTCTGAGCAGGCAATTGTATTTATTTACTTTGGATGAATCTCTGGGAATTCTGTTCATGGCATCTACCTCCCTGCTAATAGTCAGGGAGTGATGACCTAATCTGCTCTCTAATCTGCTAACCTTTCCTGTCTCCCACTCTGTGCTTTTCTCCTTCTGAAGCATGCCAGTGAATCAAAGAGAATTACAACCCACCAGAAGAAACATCACATTTCTCCTTTGATATAGCAGCTACTGTAGCTACACAGAGCAACTTGTAGTGACTCCGGTGCACAACTTTCTAAGTCACCTGCTTCATGGGATCTTTAGGTCTTCAGGCAAATTATGCCATTTAAATTCCATATGAATCATTTAGAACTGAGAAGCAAGGTTAATTACAATTTCAATGAGGACTGAGTACCATAGTAGGACAGACATTTGTAAAATGATAATAATAATAATAACAATAAACATATTTTATAAGATTCTGATCCCAGAAAATAGAAATCATGAAAGTTTTGTGTCCACACAGTCTAAAGTAGAGTATCACATACATCTCACCTTAGAAATTAATAGTAGATATTAGAAGGATACTTTTTACTACCTTGCCAAACAGTCTCTATGATTTTATTCATATTTTCCAAATTTGTGCCTCTTGAAAATTCTTCCTTTGCATAGCACATGGCTAATTATTACCTAGCAGAACTTCCATCTACGAGTTTCTGATGCAATCTGATGACATTTGTTAATCCATCCCCAAAGTTTCCTGTGAGAGTCATAAGGATATTAGATCACACATGCACGCGCACACATCACACTAACATGTGTACATGCAGAGACATACCTATATACTTGAACAATAGATGGCGATTAAGGTAATTAAATAGAGGCAAAGATAATTTGGCTTTGGGGCTGCAACATTCCCACTATCTACAATTAAGAAATGCTAGTCAGTCAGTAAATCATGCAGCGTCTCTTAGGAGTAAGACTTTCTTTCTTTCTTTCTTTCTTTCTTTCTTTCTTTCTTTCTTTCTTTCTTTCTTTCTTTCTTTCTTTCTTTCTTTTCCTTCCTTCCTTCCTTCCTTCCTGCCTTTCTTTCTTTCTTCTCATTCTTGTGCTATGGAAATTATTATTCTCATAAATATTTGATATTAGAATGGTGAACAGAGTACTCTTTGAGACTGGTATAAATATTTCTCGATTCCCTTATTCAGGGGCACCCTAATTCTATGATCACTGCCAACTCTCTTGGGCCTCCACTTTTCCACTGGAAAATGTCAAACAGCATTCACACAGAGCACTGGGCATCACCATTATGCTAATTATGGGGTAGTTTGTTGCATTAGCATACAAAAATCTCAGTTTTTATAATAAGCCTGTGGGCTAGACAGTCCCATTTTATATGTAAGGACTATCAACTCAGAAATGATTCAAAGGCGTTGATGAAAGCTACAGATATAGCTATGTTTTAGCCGAAGCAGTAGTTAAAGCCCAACTCACCACAGTTAAAGCAACTTTTGAGAATTTAAGGAAATACATACCGGATATAAAGTCATCTGTTGTAATACAAAACATAGCAGGTTCGGCCCACGGAAGTGTTTTTCTCGTTTCAATCTCTATTCACCAAAAATGGGAAGTGCCTAAATCAACACTGAGTAACTCTGGATTTCAGAAGGTTTTTACACAAAACAGAACTATGACTGTGAAACGCCTTAAAAATTCAACAGCCATCATAAATGCAAATCTCCGTACCTCGTTAAATGGACACCACATTACGTGCCTGCTTGCTTGGCATTCTCAGATAATCATTCCAAAAAAGACCTAACATTTTATATGAGGGTTCAAAATCACATGTCTACTTAAATTTTTTTCTAAGAAATAATACTTGTAAGTATAGCATCATGAATTTATTTTCTAACATAGATAAAAAGCCCAGAGAATAAACTGATTCTGTCCAGGCAGCCTCTGATCCAGAGAGTCACGTCTCGTATCTACTGATATTTGAGTTGAAACCATAAGAGGCTGTCATGTCTTTCAAACTTTGTCACTGTCTTTCAGAATGTTCAAATTTGAACAACAGCATCCAAGTCTTGATTTCCGACTTGGAACTTCAAAGAAATGTGATTACACATAAAGCGCACTGCTCTTTTTCCTTTCTGGTAAGTTTTGTCGGAGTCTCTAGTCACTTTATTTTCTTCGGTGGACACATGCAAATGCATAAGCACAGCATGTGGAATCAAAGAGGTGCCAAAAGTATGCCGATGCGATACGAAAGCTCAGCCAATCATCTAAGTGTTTAAAGAATACCCAGATGTGAGATATGATATAGATAAGCCATCTGGCGCATCAGCTTTGTTTTTACTTTTCATCCAGCTGTTGAGTACTGTGGAAGGACAACCTTGTTCTGTGCTTAAAATTGAACAAAGAGAAGGCTGTCACTTGACGACCGCTAGCCCTCCAGAATTCATTTCCAATCCTATAGTTCTGACATCTTTAATATTCTTAAGTGACGCAAACAAATTCCACCCCACAATGTCTTTCGCTTCGAATCAGTCCTCTTAAAACCCATGTCCTAGGACACAAAGACTAATCGGCAGACCACAAAAAGCACTGAATCACACCACTAATAGCCTGGAAAGTGTTCTGCAGCAAATACCCGCTCTAGCACCTGCAAATGCAAATGGCATGAGATGCCCAGATCAAGTCTGACAACAGAAGTGGCCCAGTCTTTAGAACTAAACTCATCTGAAAGTGCCCTAGAGAACTTTTGAATTATTGGAAGCATCATGATGTAGTTAAAATTCATACCTAAAATAAAAGAGCAACACATTTTCTTCATATATAGCTTACTATTTGTTCTAATATTAGCTTTTAAAATAAAACTTTATTTTAAAATAGTAATATAAATAAGCTTTACTTTCTCTTCACATTAAGAAGGCATTTTCACATGCTTACTACTTACAAAAGATGTAAAGAGGTCCTGCAGCAAAATATTAGATAAAAATGAAATGATAGAGCACATATTGTGTTGACTATAAAACTACTACAAAGTCATCATATACATGCCACCCGCATGAAAGATATTCAATTATGCCACAAGGTAAATTAGAGAGAAATGGTGGGAGAAACACTCTGGAAAAGTACTGAGGGAAAGATGGGCCTGAGATCTGTAGACAGTTTGCGGGCAGGTTTTCAAAGTGGCATGTGACAGAGCCAAGCACAAATCCTCTTACTTATTAACAAGATTTGTCCCTGAGCCTGTCAAGCATTGCTTTGAAAGTACCTGCTTTTGTGAAAGCTATACTGCTTTTCCCTGCCAGGTTTACTCTTGAGAGATTAAGGTATAATCTTTTAGGTTTCATCATTTCATATCTGTGAATATGACAAATTGTTTTGAGTGCTCTTCATACATACACAGAACATTATAGGCACTAAGTGCTTATTGGTACATATTTTAAACCCCTGAAGACACTAATTTCCTCATTGGAAATAATTGTTGTATCAAAATGATCTCACGATTTATCACTGAAAGTTTCTAACTATTGCATTTGTGCTTTGAAGGTGATTGTTTTCAAACTCAGCAGATATAGTGCCTACTTTTTACAAGGGTCTTATAATTCATTTAGTATTTCAAAATAAAATTCATAGATAGTACAGCATTGTTCAGCCTATCATTGAAAAAATTCAGTACCATGCCTGTGTACCAACAGTAAAGTAAAGGTAACATAAAAGCAAACACATCACAACAAAACAGTACAGATTTTGAAATGTGAACATTCAAATCATCTTATATATAAGAAAGACATGAAGTCTAGCACTGGTATACACACAAGGATCATTCTAGGCTTGTTAGAAGTATCGGCTACCAATTAAATTGAAGTAAAGTCATTATTTTGATGCAACAGTACTACAAAGGGTTGCCATTGATGGTCAATAATGAATGACAATTTTCTCTCAACCTGCATGTCAGGTTGATTTCTAGAAAGCTAGCACATATTAGACAATACAAAAGGCTTGTAATTACAGGGCTAGAGAGGTGACTCAGCAGGTAAGAGGATATGCTGATGTCGCAGAGTATCTTGGACCTGCTGACTTGTCCATACAGTCCTGAGAAGGAGAGTGTGGATTAGCAGAAAAAAATAGAGGAGAGACTGAAGATAGAGTCGGGAGGGTATCCAGTGAATACTGAATTTACCCCGAGGTTTCTTTTTTTCATATTTTTCATATCCCTTCTATACCCCAGGCCAAAGGAGAGGGCAAAAGGACTTTTTTGTCATGATAGAAGGAACAAACAAGAGTAATTACTTCTTTAATATTCAAAACATCTAATAGCTATGCCCTAAGTAAACATTCTGTTATTTGGAGCAAAACATCCAGACATTTTAGACCAAACATCCCGTTATCTAGACAAGACTCACAGCAGTTTCGCCTTAAACCAAATATCCTGTTTTACTTTGAAGGAACAAGAAAAGTCTTGACACTCTGAGTGAGCCTTATCTATGGCCCTCCACAGCAGAGGACCTAAATTTGGTTTCCAGCACCTATATTGGGCTGCCCCTAACCACGTGAAACTCCAACTCCAGAGCTCCTCATCCTCTTCTGTGATCTGTGGGCACCTACATTCAAACATTCACAGACCTGCATACACAAACACACCACATAAATAAAAACAAAGTAAAATCAATTTTTTTTAAAAAAAAAAGTCTAAAATGGAAACAGGCTAAACGTTTAGATAATGATAAGCAGGTGTTTCAACTAAATGCATGTCTACCTCATAAGATGTTCAAAAGCTCTACAAGGATGGGGCAATTGCTCTCTTAATGAGTTGGACCTTCCTGCAGGCCACACATGTCTTGGTTCCCTTGGCCAGACCAAGTCAGTGGTGTCCCTGGATAAAATCTATTTCCTACAAAGGCCTCATCCATACATTTCTCAAGCTCTATACAATGTATCCTGATTCTTCCATGTAAACACTGCTGTAATTTTTGAAAGAAAATCTAACTCATATCATTTACGATGTCATATCCATGTCATTATGATGTCACACCCATCAGAGACAAAGCCCTCTTGATGTTATGCTCATGAATTCTATGACAAAGATATTCACTAACATTTTCATTCTAAAGTTTAAACATAGAGGGGTTGAGCACGTGGGTTTATCATGTGGGCTGGGGATATTTTATTGAAACTTAAAGCATCACAATAGGGCTGACTATTGGGTTTAAAAGAAAAGAATATACTTTTGTAAGAATAACATTTCATATGCATAAAGACTCTAGAAGCAAACTACATTATGTGTAAAGCAGAAGACAAAATGAAATGCAGAAAGAATGTGGGGGAAAGGGAAAAAAGAAACTGGTGCAAGCTGTTGTTTCAGAGGAAAGAACATTGCCATATGACATGATATGGTGCTAGATTTATTATTCCATTTAGTCATTTATCCTTAAAACAAACCAACCATAGACGTTTACCTTTGAAATATAAAGTTGCTATTTCTGTGCAGCACAGTTTTACAGAACCATGGATTTATGTTTTCACAAGGTATCAGTCACACTTCCATGGCATTTGCTGATATAAATATAAAAGCTTCATTTTAAAGGATAAATAAAGCCACACTATTATCTAAACAGGGTAAAATTTAACATCCTTGTGGTTTGTGGAAATTTTTGATGTGCCTGCTGGCTTTTCAATAAAAATCAATTATGCCTTAAATGCGAGCGGTAGTCAACATACTACAGACTATAAATTCAATTTCATACTCAGAAATATGGATTAGCTGAACTTGATGCCCTTCCATTGATTTCAGAAAGCAAAAGCTGATAAGGTAAATAATAGTAAGAGGCTCTCTGACACTCCACATCAAGTTCCGGATTTCCATATTATTTTTGTAAGAACTTTGCAGTCACCACAATATCCCCCTTGTGAAATATGTATGATGAATAGATATTGTATGGATTGCTGATTCATCTCTCCATACAGAATGGATATTTGGCTTTCATAAGTCAAGGAAAGAGCTGCAACAGGAAAAAAGAAGACGATGCTTATTTCCCTGGGCTCAGCATGAAGTGTTTGTCAAGCAATTGCGAATGAATCCTGCGAGTAATTAGAACACAGATGAAACGGTAAGATTCCACCAATAAATAAAAATTGTATGAACCCAGAACTCCTGAACACTTTTCAATTCTTCACTACAGGATTATGTATATATGCATGGTTATATAGAGAAAGAGGGGGAGGAAAAGAGGGAAGGGAAAGAGAATTTTTAAACACTGAAAAAGAAAGATCCAATTGTTCTGCTCGTTCAAAAGAACGCCTTAAATGGCTCGAGTCTCAAAGAGGGCAGAGTCTTCAGAGGGGAGAGGAGCTGATTTGGCGCTAAGGAATCGGAGAAATAATGACTGTGAGGAAGAAGTGTACAATAGTTTTCAGCATAATACAATCACATCTGAGACGATTTTCTTTCTTCCCTTTATGTGCAGAACACTTAGGTTTTATAGAACTGTGCGTGTTCACACATGGAACATGTTGTGACTTCACTATTCTCTTTGCAATAAGCTTAGTGAACTCATCTTAAACCACAGGTTCCGAAAGGTGGGACCTCAGCCTCATCTTTCCCCAGGACAAGGCTGTTTTACTCACAAACAAGGATTGCTGTGTCTCACATCCAGCATGCGAAGGGAGTAGAACTGTGGTCCCATCAGGTACAAGATGCACATTGTTAAAACAAGGGTCTCACAGCCTTCCTAAAAGAAATCACCTTTGAGATTTCATACTTTCATTTTCATAAAATTCCTACTTCAAAAAATTTACACTTGAATTTCTCAAGATAGAGGTGATTTATTAAAGTGCATTTATGTGTTATTTGTGTTGAATTGCAAGAGGTTTCATTAAAGGATACTATCCATGAGAGTGACCTGTCCAAAATAGTGGAGGAACATGGGATGTACTCACTCATATTTGGTTTCTAGCCATGAAAAGGGGACGTTGAGCCTATTATGCGTGATCCTAGAGAAGCTAATTAAGAAGGGAACCCAAAGAAAAACATTTAGGCGATGGAAGGAGACAGAGACAAAGAACCACATTGGAGCACCAGACTGAAATCTCAAGGTCCAAATCAAGAGCAGGAGACAGAGCACGAGCAAGGACCTCAGGACCGCGAGGGGTGCACCCACACACTGAGACAACGGGGATGTTCTATCGGGAACTCACCAAGGCCAGGTGGCCTGGGTCTGAAAGAGCATGGGATAAAACCAGACTCGCTGAACATAGGGGACAATGAGGACTACTGAGAAGTCAAGAACAATGGCACTGGGTTTTTGATCCTACTGCACGTACTGGCTTTGTGGGAGCCTAGGTAGTTTGGATGCTCACCTTACTAGACCTGGATGGAGGTGGGAGATCCTTGGACTTCCCAAAGGGCAGGGAACCCTGATTGCTCTTAGGACTGACGAGGGAGAGGGACTTGATTGGGGGAGGGGGAGGGAAATGGGAGGCAGGGAGGAGACAGAAATCTTTAAGAAATAAATAAATTTGGGTTCACCTTCTTATTTAGAAGGTGAACCCAAAGAAAAACATATAAGCATCCCCCTGAATATTAACCTTCATCAGGCAATGAACGAGGACAGAGACAGAGACCAACACTGGAGCACTGGACTGAAGTCTCACGATCCAAAGGAGGAGCAGAAGGAGAGTGAGCACGAGCAAGGAAATCAGGACTGCGAAGGGTGCACCCACACACTGAGGCAATGGGGATGTTCTATCAGGAACTCACCAAGGCCAGCTGGCCGGGGTCTGAAAAAGCATGGGACAAAACCGGTCTCGCTGAACATAATGGACAATGAGGACTACTGAGAACTGAAGAACAATGGCAATGGGTTCTTGATCCAATTGCACGCAATGGCTTTGTGGGAGCCCAGGTAGTTTGGATGCTCACCTTAATAGACCTGGATGGAGGTGGGTGGTCCTTGGACCTCCCACAGGGCAGAGAAACCTGCTTGCTCTTTGGGCTGAGGAGGAAGGAAGACTTGATTGGGGGAGGGGGAGGGAATGGGAGGTGGTGGCGGGGAAGAGGCAGAAATCTTTAATAATTAAATAAATTAATTAATAAAAAAAGAAATAAATTAATTAATTAAAAAAAGACAGACCTTGAAGTAAAATACTTTTAATACTAAATAATTTTTGATATATTTGACCTTAGTATATCAGTTATTTTTTCTGATTTCTTTCTAGAAAAACCATATAAAAATTCAACAGATATATATAGTTCAACAGTTATTGTGGACTCATTTTTAAAAATGTTTTTAGCAACTAAGTTGTTTATATGAAAAAAATCTTAAAAGTAATAGAAAATAATCAAATAGTCTCATTCTGAAATTTTAGTTATTTACTTGTTGGACAGAAAAAAATAAGCCATGTGTGCTCATTTATGAATAACACTGTGTTCTCAGAGCAGGCAATCTGGGGGCACATGTTCTATCATGTTACTTTCAATCTTATTTGGTAAGAATACCTCTAGAAATCATAGTCTTCTTACACCAGTGTACACCCACATATCTGTAAAACATGAAGCTCCTGATAAACATTTACTATAGTATTACAAAATTTTAACTTTCAGTAGTTGAAACCCAGCTAATAAAAAATGCCACAGTCAAACATTTTCATCATACGTTGTAAAGCAGCTGGAGCATGTGGGCAAGAAGCACACATTGTTTATGAAAAACAATTCTTGTAGATACACTTGGAAAGCTGCAAACATTCATAAACAGCTACTCTTTGGGGAAAGAGAAAAACTGCCATTAAACAGGTGTTAGAATTTAAATGACATCTCATTAGTGACTCCTCTTTGCAGCTCAGAGACAAATAAAACCTTCATTTAAAAGCATTAGTGCTATTCCTAAGGGTTTCTGGTATCATAATGTTTTGTTTTATGAAGATATTTAGCTTCTTCCAGCATTCTTGCTTATTTATACAAAATAAACCAATTGCATTTGCAAGTTTATCTGAGTGTGAAGTCAGAGGGTGAATTCAACCTCCTCAAGTATTTTCTATTCCTTTGCCCCTCCCTCGTCTTCAGCAAGCCCATGAGGTTGGAGTATAGCATTTTTAACAATGGTATATTTGAGCTCTACTTACTGATTGAGATTTAGTCTTTGTTTCCTTTGCCCTCAATGAAACAACTTACTTTTTCTTCGTGTCAAATTCATTAACTATTTTGTCAACTGCTCTCAATGTAAAAGGTGAGGCTCCCTCTATATTCATGTATTATAGCTGAACATATGTCTACTAGAAATTCACCTGCTAATTTTGAAATCCATCTCTCTAACACTGTATAATTTCTTCATAGAGACAATTTTCTGATGTTACAAAATATGAAACCAAAGGGCAGAATTCAGAATGTAAGTCTCAACAAACAGTTCAACATCTTTAAAAAAAAAATCAATGGCTTCATAATTTTGAGAACTCACAACATAATTTAATCAGCTGCCTGAAGACTTTCAACTCTACCAATTGTAATTGACCACTGTATTTCAAGAAACATTTGCTAAGGCAAACATTGAGGTTTAATATTATGCTGTATTAAAATATTCATCGCTGAATATTGCTGAGAAATTACAGTGATGTGGTTTTGATAATGTAATGAAAACTGAATCGTATCTGGCTCACAAAGAGCTTAAGCTTGTACAGGGAGAAAGGTTCTGGAGAAAGAGAAGAAGATAACCTTCAGGTTTCTATAACATGGTGAAAACACATGAACAAAAGTGCTGGCAGGTGAAAGTCACTGAGAGAACAAACAACAATATGAGAGATGGAGGAAGAGATGACATCTGCAATGCGTGTATGGCTTTGCACTAAACCCTGAGAAGTGGCTGGACAGTGAAGACTACACTTGAACCTATATGGGTAAGGGCAAATGATTACAGGTTGTTATTAGGGATTATGCTAAGATAGCCCATGTTTTAGTTAGGGTTTCTATTACTGGGAAGAGACACCATGAGGCACAGAAACTCTTGTAATGGAAAACATTTGAATGGGTCTGGCTTACAGGTTCAGAGGTTTAGTGCATACTGTCATGGCAGGAAGCATGGTGGCACACAGGCAGACAGTGCTGGGAAAAAGCAGAGTTGTACATTGGACCAGCAGGCAGCAGGAAAAGAGACTGGGCCTGGATTAAGCTTTTGAAACAGTCAAACCTACCCCCATGGCACACTTCTTCCAACAGGGCCTCACCTATTCCAACAAGGCCACAAGTAAAATAAAGCCACTCCCTAGGCCACTTCATTTTCATTCAAACCTCACAGACTAGTAACATAACATAGTAAATTAGTTGTTGGAGATCTCCTCCAATAACCATGACTTCACTAAGACTAGGCCAGGTTTCCAGCAACAGGCGTGGTATCTCTCTTGTTGAGCAGGTTTTAAGTGCCATGAGGCAGCTGATGGTTACCATGAGTCCTGAGTGCATCCTTAGGGTTATTGTGCCATTCTGGTTGTTAATGTAGTTAATTGGCATCAGAGCTGGATAGGATTCTTGCTCACCTCTCTTCTTTGGAAGCTTGCATGGTGCCTTCTGGTTCCAAAAAGATAATTCTCAGGAAAAGGGACAATCAGGTCAGGTCCTGCTCAGAGGTCTCTGGGCCCTGTTTCTGAATCGTGTCTTCTGCAATAGGGAGTTCCCTTCTGCCTTAGGAGGTACAGATATGTGGGCTAAACAAGAGTGACACCAATGAACAAATCTAACTGGTTAGAGCAAAGCCAATGAGGCCTCAGTCACTGAGGAAAGCCAGGAGGAGAGGTGGCCTTCCCCAAAGAAGAGCACTAACTGGTTTTTCCAACTGACTGGTATGAAACTGACTAGAAAGTGTCAAAGAAAAAAAAAGAGACCAAAGATGATTGTTGTTCTAAATGAGATAGAAAATGGATGTACTTAGAATGAGACATTATCACAAAATCTTGAGGGCATTTTATATAAGAATAGGGCTGGTCAATCCTCCAGTTACAGGTTAAGTTTTTGTTGCCTCTGTACAACTGAATATTAAAGTTTATGATAACTATAGTTTTATAATTTACAAGGAAGGACCGAGAAAGAAGTTAGTGTCTCAGATTTAGAAAAATACCTGTATTACGTAACCATTATTAAACCCAGTGACAAAACTGTGACTTGAAATATATTTACAAGTATTTAGTTGCATAAAATGTTCCATATGAGGCAATAGCCTTACAAATAGAGAAATTGCACAAATGAAATGGAAAAGACACATGAGAGAGAGAGAGAGAGAGAGAGAGAGAGAGAGAGAGAGAGAGAGAACTTGCATTCACTTTGCAATGGTCTAGGATGTGTTCAGTTATAGCTTGGAGACATAGTGAATAAAAATAGCACTGAGAGGCCTGGAGAGATGGTTCAGCGGTTAAGAGCATTGCCTGCTCTTCCAAAGGTCCTGAGTTCAATTCCCAGCAACCACATGGTGGCTCATAACCGTCTGTAATGAGATCTGGTGCCCTCTTCTGGCATATACACAGACAGAATATTGCATACATAATAAATATTTTTTTAAAAAAATAGCACTGAGAGATGATGAAATGACTTGTTGAGCATTGCTTATTAGAATCCAGTTAACTTTGACCAGGTTTTGACTCTGTGGTCATTTCAGATTATCATCTCTTCCTCAGTCACCTAGTAAGGAACAACCAAAACCCAAAGAAAGCAGCTGACCAGACAGGCAAAGGCATGGGGAGCACAGCGGCATTGATGGGAAAAATCGAATTTCAGACTTCAAGAAAAAAAACCAAACAAACAAACAAAAAAAAAAAAAAAAAAAAACCAGAAAAACTGTCTTAGCTGAAATCAGTTTATATCACAAAATGTATAACCTGTGAGCCAATCCTTCTCCCCTACTTCCCCTTGGCTTCGCCATCCACTTTTCCTCCACTTCTATTCAAAAAAGGGCAGGTCTCCCATCAACAAAACATGGCATGTCAGGTTGCAATAAGACTAAGCAACTTGTTTTGTATTTAGGATGGACAAAGCAACCCAAGAGGAGGAATAGGATCCCAAACGTCAGTCGAAGAGTCAGAGACAGCCCCTGCTCGACTGTTAGGAGTTCCACAAGATCAAGCTATACACGACCATATAGTCGCAGACTGCCTAGGTTAGTCCCACACAGGCTCCCTGGTTCTTCTCTTAGTCTCTGTGAGCCTTTATGATCTCAGTTGTTGATTCTGTGTGTTTTCTTGTGATTTCCTTGACTCACCTGGCTGTTATAATCCTTGCTCCCTCTCTTTGGCAGGATTCCCTGAGTTTGATCTAATGCTTGACCATGGGTCTCTGCATCTGTTTCTACCAGTTTCTGGATAAAGCCTCTCTGATTAGCAATACTAATTTTTAAGTAATGGTAACTCTTAGTTTCGAGTATACAAGTCTTCTAGTATCTACCTTGCAACCCATGTCCCAGTGTTTGCTCAGTGGTCCTACAGCTACTCATACTGACGTTGGAAAACCTTCTTACCTACTTTTGGTATTCAAACTAGAACACCTAGTTACAAGATTCATTCTGTAACTTCTGCCTTGTCTTCTATTCTTCTTTGCCCAAACTTTCAGGTCCTCTTCCAGGATCTGAATGGATAGACCCTGCCATTTAGGCTGATGATGCTGGAAACACTGGAAAAGTGAACTGCACTTTCTAATACTGAAGCCAGGAAAACTCACCCCCAAGTCATGGTCAGTTCATTTGTCGTCATTATCCATACAACCAAGCCTCTCATTCTGCCTTGTGTTTATTAATGAAAATATCCAGATCAGATAAACTAGGTCAAGATTGTTCAGCTAACAGGTATCACAGTGAAACCTCAAAGTCAATCTAAATAGCTGTAAATCAATGTTTCTCTTCCACTCTACAGGCTTAAATCACAGATAGTATCTTCCTTGCTCAAGCTGTTTTCATAATAAAATGTAAGTCAGCATCACCAACTTCAAGTAAATACAAAAATGATCATTAAATGAAAGCAAAAATCTGATAATTTAATAAATATAATAATGTTGCTGAATTGACAGCTAACCCTAAACTAAGTACATACTTCCCACTTAGGTAGCTTTCTGAAGTGCCGTTTTGGAAAGATTCAGAAAACTGCAAAACAAAACAAACAAATAGTAACAGCAACAACAACAAAAATAAGGACTTGCTTTTTTCCGTTGAACACATTTATGGACAGACCTAATTTCTACCCTTCTGTTCCCTTGCATTTATGTCGCAAGATTGTTTTGCATATGACCAAATGTATTTTCAGCATTAAAAAGAAGTGATGGTAAGAGAGTTTTGACTGCATGTATGTCTGTGCACCATAGAATGTCCGTCAAGAACATTGGACTACCCTGGAATTGGAGATAAGGTGGTTGTTTTTATGCCCAGATCATGGAGTTCCCCTAAAACCAACTAGGAGATCAAGTCTTGTACGTAAAAGCAAGTTATACAAGTTTGCAAACTCAAACTCTCTATGTGTCAAACATATTAGAGTGATCAGAGAGTCCCAAGCTCAGTTGGGGTTTGGTTTTAATAATAGCAGAGGTTGAGGTGAGAAATTTCTAAGGTTCAGGACCCTGATTGGCTGACATTTGTCTAGGGGTGTCCTGGTGAAAAATGATGGGTGTGTGTTGGCAGGTGATCCTATCTACAATGGTTGGAACGTTAGGTCTGTTCCTGGATGGTGTCTGGGTACGCTCAGTTTGTGGTCTTACCACAAATACCAGGTGTTGCCTTAAGCTAAACTACTGAGACCCAGGGCTCTATTGAGCTTGTCATGGCTGGGTCCTACAGTTGTGAGCTGCCCTATGGGTGCTGGGAAATCTCTAGACCCTAGCCCTGAGCAGGAGCAAGAAGTGCTGAGTCATCGCTGCAGCCATGACCGAAGGTGTTTTAAAATATAATCACATGTATGTTAGTTTGTGAAAAGCTTCTACATACCTACATATCTATCCATACCATAGGAAATCACACCATTGATCTTTTTCTGCTCTTCTTGTGTATAGGTGAAAGACCAACAAAATCATTAGTGCATTGAAAATTCTGGGAACTTGTAGGTGTAACTAGTTTGCTTCTTAATACAAGCATTGCCTAGCATGTTTGATGACAAGATTCCTATCAGAAACAAAGTACTGGCAGAAAGGGTGTTCTTTCTGCTCAATTCAGTTGGATTAAAAATAATTGATTTTAGGCTGAATCAGATTTTTTAATAATTATGACAAAAGAAACATAATTTTTATTTTTTCAAAATGAGATTCAGTTGTACATCTCATTGATTCTAAATAACAAATCTAAAATGACGCAATAATATTTTAAAATATGAATGAAGCTATAGACAAAAAGTAGTAAAAACAATTAATCATTGAATTAAAAACACATCTTTTATTATTTTCAAATTTTCACAGTATAGAATCTCTAGGAAACAAATGTAGTAACACTAGTACAAAATTACATATTTCTTCCATTATTCTCAGCACTGATTTCTAACTTTCAGATAGTTTACTCTTCTTACATTATCTATCAACTCATTCACAATTGTTTAGAAATGTTCTAAGAAATTTTCTGAGAACAACAATAATCATATCAGCAACCAAGGAGTGTGAAGCATTGTATGATATGTTTAATTAATCCACTCCTCAGTAAGGTTTGCATTTGCTGAGTTTGTCCCAAACTCCAAACTCACAAAGTTCTTAAATACGAGACTTGCATAGATATCTTTGCATTACATCACAAATCAGTACCAATCCATGTTAAGCAGGATTTCTGCTTTTCTCCCCCTTTCTTGCTTGCTCTTTTTTGAAGGGGGAAAACTGCTTTCTATCAACAGCCATCTGTGAGCCTGTCTTTCAGGCCATCAAACTCTCCCATCCATTACAGGGAGCCTTCCTCACCTCCGCTGCATGACAGCACAATAAAGATGACATACTAATTCAATGACTTGTAATTTCGGCTAAACAAAGGCAAGTGCCGCAGCTCCTTCCTTTGTGTTAACAGTGCCATATCGGGGAAGCCAGCTATGCAAACATAGCACTGGGAGGGTTTTATGACAGCAGTTGAATGGGGAGACTAGCTTGGTGTTGCTTTTTATGGTTTTTGGCTCCATAATTTTTGGCTCTGTGCTGCTGGCCATGGCTATTGTGTCTGGATTCTGTGTCAGCAGCAGCTAATTGTTCCAATAATGTTTATCATAGGGATCCACCAGGGAGCTGTATATGTGGAGATAAACTACAGGCCAATGATACACACTATCTTACTGATCTCTATACACAGTGCTTTTGCCTCATGCCAAAAAGCCTTTTAGTTCCCCAGTCTTAAAAAAAAAAAATAACAGCTTAATCATCGTGCCAACAATAGTGTCTAAGGGGATGTAATCAGGTTCCTCTGATAATCTTAGCAACACATGAAAGTCATGCGCAAAAGCAGTAATTGAAGCAGTTGGTTCATTCTACCACCTGCTGTTGAAGTCACAGGTTAATCTAAATGAGGTCCTCTTCCGAGGAAGCAGTATGCAAAGCATTTTTTATATCATAAATGTGCATTACAGAAGCTTTACAAAATAATAAAGTAACAGTTCATTAAATGAACTGTATGAAGTATCCTAGGCGCGTCCAGCTTCTCCCGCTGCTGCTGGATGGTGGATCCAAGTGCCAATTCTGTCCTCATGTCTATACCCCAAAGCACACTTCAGTTTGCATATGGTTGCAGACAATGGGAGTTCCTGAGACAGATGCCCAAATGTAACTAAACGTCAGGCAATCAGGGAGTCAGCTGCAGGAAAGGGAAACATTTTTCTTTGTCTGCTTTTGATGCTATTTCCCTCAAGATTACTAAATAGAATGTTGACAATGTAAAATAGCCTGAGAATTGAAAATTAAGCAGCTTGCCATAGTCTGCATTAGCCTGTGTGCAAGGGATGGATTTTCTAATTAAACTTTTAACACCTGATTGCCATTAAAATTTTTTCTTAAATGTTTTCAACCAGGCCTCATCTTTCCAGCAAACCTCTTAGGTTATGTATTTCTGGTAGATACTTTCTTTAGAAAAAAACGATTTTAAAATTATGGAAAGTTTAAATAAGACTCTAATGGAAATTTTTAAGTATAAGAGAAATTCTATCTGCATTAATTAAAATGTCTTATTTTAAGCAATTTTCCTATAAATAGTTACTGTCATTTATTGAGCATTGATTCAGCACGAGTTGCTAAAATAGCCAACATTATCTTATTTAGGACTCAGTGATACTCAGGAATTGTTATGGCATCCGGAAAAAGGGAAGAAAGTAAAACTCAGGGCAAGGCTGCAGAACAATCCAATTCTATGGGCGAGGAATCAGCAATTCGAAGAGAAAATCACTCAGCCTGAGTTCAAAGTACACACTTTTCGTGCATAATGAAAAGGATGTATTTCATTTAATGTAAAAGTAGGTTAAAAACAATGCGGTAACACACAACTGGAGCTCTATCCCTCCAAAGGGATAGAGGGAGGAAGGCCTACTTGGGGTGTATATGAAACCAAGTCTCAGACAAAATAAAGACAGCAAAATTTTTCTAGAAATCCATTAACAACTCATGATAATATAAACTGACTTATTCCTAAATAGTAATGTGTGGGGCATGTGTTTGAAAGATTGTTATAATACCAGAAACATTTTAAATTTTAATTTTTGTGTCTTTGTGTGTTTCTGTGTACATACGTGTGTGCCAAGGCACATTTATGGAGCTCAAAAGATACTTTGTGGGAGTCTGATCTCTCTATGTAGGTTATTCAGAGATAAAACTCAGTCCTGGAGACAAACTCTTTTACCCACTGAGCCTAGCTTTCAGTTGTTATTTTTGTTGTTGGATTTAATTTGTTTATTTTATATAAAGAATAAAATAGTGTCCATTTCCATAATTGGTACAAGATGATAGTAAGCCATTAGCATGGTGAATATGAAATTACCGAATAGCTCACACCACTATGAGGGATTTTCTTGATTGGATCATTTGAGGTGGGAGGAGCCACCCTAATACTGAGTCAAGCCTTTTGGTGGCAGTCCACATAAAAGGATATGAAAGAGAGCTTCTGCTTTCTGCTTCCCTACTCTTACTTGACAGTCCAAACATCTGTCATTCCTTTCCTGATAATAGAACCTACTTCTTCCGGGTTCCAACATAGATGGATGAATACTGTCTCTGTAGAATTCCCTGGGACTACACACCAGATTGAGATGGCCCAGACATCCAGCATCACTGACAGAGCAACTGGAAGCTTGGTCTTTCCATCAGGAAACATTTGTAGGGCTGACTGAACCACAGTGGATAAGTCATGCTAATAAATTCCTTTTTATTATTTATATAGATAGATAAAAATATATAATATAGTGACAGAGACAGATAGACATATGTATATTCTATTAGTTCTGTTCCTTTAAGAGAACTCTAATACAGTATTTAATCAATATTAGAAAAAAAATAATAAATAAATTATAAGTAACAAATGCAATCACATCAGTGAGCGTGTTTAGGAGTGCTTACTTTATTTCAGACATTTAACAGTACACTTGTGCACTGCCAGGGATTGCATAACAGCCTTTTAAGTTTGAAATTATCCCCACCTTGCAAGTGAGGAATTTGTATATTGCTTGTATATGATTATATAATTTGGAAGGAAAAAAGTCTGGATTTGAGCCCAAGATAATGTAACTCCTTAAGGAGGAATTTCCTGAGTCAATTACTAGTGAGTTTTGAAAATTAAAGTTCTCTTAACTGTCAATAGTTCTTTACCTTGTTCGCAAGGAGAGAAACTGTATTTATAAGAGTTCACAGAAAAATTGCTATCACCATCACAGCATTATCATATTTTTGGTATGTGTTAAACTTTCTTAACAGCAAAAATTATTAAGAAAACAAGACCCTAATATTGTCAAGATCTTTGAAACAAATTGTGCATACCTTTGTGTTGATAATTGTATGTGAATTCTGGAAGAGCTGGGAAGGTAATTAAAGACGTATTTAGCCCAAGGTTACTGTAATAATAGAAAGCAACATTTTCTAGAGTATTTTTCATGATAATATATCAAAATATATAAAATATCCCCAATGCATTGTCTCTAGATTTGAATATCATACTGGTGTGTATCTCATGCCACTCACCATCAGAAAAGGTTCATTTCTGAGCTTGAAGTAGCAGCTGTCTATTAAATTAAGACTGATGAAAATTCTTGATGAAATTTACTTTGAAAAGAAGAAAAATCTAATAAAAGGAGAGACTTATAAGCTTATATTATTATTTTAAGTTTATTTTGTTTTAATTGTTTTTGTAGTAATTGGTCCTCTTTTAACTTCCAATGACCTTGTTTAAGAGTTCTTGGAACTGCCGGGTGGCACAGGCCTTTAATCTCAGCACTCGGGAGGCAGAGGCAGGCGGATCTCTGGGAGTTCGAGACCAGCCTGGTCTACAGAGCTAGTTCCAGGACCGGCTCCAAAACCACAGAGAAACCCTGTCTCGAAAAACCAAAAAAAAAAAAAAAGAGTAAATTACAAAATTTACCAAGAGGCTTAGATTTTATATAGCTAATTCCCAAGTCATCTAATAAAACTCAGTTTTTTCAATCACAAGTAATTTGGTATGTTTAACCATGATGCTACTTGAATAATCTATTTAATCATGTTAATGAAACAATAATTTTCTATTTTTAACTATTTCATGTTTATAAGAAATACATTATCCTTTTAAAACCCCACTGTACTACTGGAGTTCGTAGTTTCCAGACCAGATTTAAGTTCTAATAAGTGTAAAACTCAATAGACTGAAAAATCAACAAATCTTTTTGGACCTAACAAATAAGTGAGGTCATTGGTCAAACTTTCATTAACAAAACTGAAAAGAAAAACAGGATACTCTAGAACATCTCATCTGTAATAGAAGTTTACAAATAGAAGTAAGCGTGTGTGTGTATGTGTGTGTGTGTGTGTGTGTGTGTTAATTAGTTCTGGTGGACTCATAAACTGTAAACTTGATGTTCTATGTAGACAAGACTGAAAATTAAAACCTCAATGTGTTCTACATTTAGCTTTACTTCTGTTCCAGAATCCCAGTGAGAGATGTGAGAGAAGTAAGCACATGGACAGAATAGAATATAGATTAATAAAAATGGTTTAAGTTGTAAGAGCTAGTTAGTAATAAGTCTGAGTTAACAGGCCAAACATTTTGTAATTCATATTAAGCTTCCGAGTGATTACTTTAAAAGTGGCTGAGAGACCAGATAGGATAGAGAAGGCTCTATTCACATCCATGCCATTATAAGACAGACAGGTGATGGAGACAGCTCAGTCAGGCCCACTCACTAGTATTCATTTCAATGAGTCATTGGCCTGGGCCAAAACCTCTGTCACATCATCATCAAGGACACTTACTGAAACTCTCTTGGATAACCTGCTGTTGCCCCAAGTCATGGACATCCTGTCATTCTCTTTCTGCAGGACCAATTCCTTCAAGTACTCCAGCAGATCATAGAAAGTCTAGATGTTAGGCTGGGTCAACCCAAGTCTAGGATGTAGGTTTGGGTGGTAGCTGAGCTGGTCAGTCCTAGCCATTAGGATAGCCCCTTAGTTGAGGGGGGGCAGACCAGATCTTGTTGGCCCATGCCATCTGGGTCAGCTATCCCATGCCCATTGTAAAAGTGAAGACATCTATCCTGAATGTGGGGTGGGAGGTGAGGCCAGCTATATGAGGGGCAAAACCCTGCCCCTTGTAAGAACTATTTAAAATCAAAACTAGGAAATTTTAAAGATAGAAAATCCTAGAAGATATTCATTTAACTGGCATCTGTGCAGAATTAGCATGTTGACCGAGGTTTTTGTCCCACCTGGTCCCACAGCTGTTCTTACCAAAGAAATACACAGAGGTCTACTACATTAATTATAAACTGGTTGGCAAGTTTATAATTAAAAAAAGAGAGAAAGTGTATGGGGGATGGAAGAGGTGAGATTAGAGGGAGGGACTAGGAGGAGAGAAGTGAGGGAGGGGAAACTGTGATTGAGCTGGGGAAAATTAATTAACAAAATTAATTGACAAAAATAATACAAATATTTTCTTGGATAAAAGAAACTCAAGATTATTTCAAAGTAAAAGCAAATGAAAGTATCTAATTTTGTGAGATTCAATTAAAATAGGGATTAGAAATATATTTATACTATTAAATATATGTTAGAAAAAAGAATTCAAAAGTAAAACTTGAAACCTTACAATTTATGAACACTAGAAAGAAGAGCAAAAAAAACCCCACAGAAATCATCATCATTATTATCAATATGGAGCAAAAGACAATCAAATTAAAACAAAAGATATTAAGAATGGAAATATAAAAAATACTTCTGGACAGATATATAGATCAAATTTTCACTCTAGTTAATTGAACAATAAAACAAAACAAAAAAAACATAAATTACCAATGTCAATCAAGAGTGACTAGGTATCAACCTAGACTTCACAGACACAAAAGAACAATACATAAAAAAACTATGAAGTGATCTGTGTGCACAAATTTTGCAATCTAATAAAACTGACCAGTTCTTTCAAAAGCAAAACATTATAAAATATACACCTAAAGAAACAGAAACTCTGAATAGGCCTATGTTTCTTAAAAATTAAATCAATAATAACATCCTAAAACAGAAAGTTTCAAGTTCTCATTGTTTTTGTGGTGAAATTGAGCAAATAGTGAAGGGAAATTTAGACAAATTATTTAAACTCTTTTTCATAATATAGAATCAGAGGGCATATAGTTTAGCTAATTCTGAGGCCAATATTACCTTAATAACCAAACTTAATAAGATATTACATAAAACTATAGATCAACATCTTTAATGAACAGAGATGCAAAAATATTAACTCTAAGTGAGCAACATGGTATTTGAAAAAGAATGAATTTTTTAAACAAATTAAATATATTACAAATAAGCAATAAACAATTTATAGACCTTATCACATCAACAAGCTAAAGAAAAAAATCATATGATCATATCAAAGGATGTAAGAAATAATTGACAAAATGTAGACTCCACTAAATTCCCTCAGCATTGACGTGAAACTATGACTCAGCAGTTAAAAGCATTTTGGACTCTTCCAGAGGACCTGGCTTCAGTTCTTAGCATCCACAGGCAGCTCCGACAACCTCTAATTGCAGCTACAGAGGCTCCAACATGCTCCACTGTATTCTGTAAGCAATATACACACGAGTGCATACATTTTCAAACAGGCAAACACACATACACATATATAAGAATGAGTAAGTATTTTAAAAATGTACCTCAGAATAGCAAAAGTAAAAGGTATTTTACTAGTTGATGTAAGAAATCTGTAAAATCCTAGACATGGCTAACATAATTTTTTGAGATTTACATATTTTTCTTTTATATGTATGAGTGTTTTGTCTGTATGAATGGAAGTACACTTCAAAGATGCTGGGTGGCTGAGAAGGAAAAAAAGATTGTCCTAAAACTTGCTCTTGTAGACTGGCCTCGAACTCACAGAGATCCGCCCGCCCAAGTGCTGGGATTAAAGGTATGTACCACCACCGCCCAGCTGTATCAAGTGTTCTTATCAAGTATCTCTTTAGCCCACTAACATCATCTTTAATGTTGAGAAACTGGAAACATTATTTGTCAGGTAAGAACAAAGCAAAGGTCTATCCTTTTACTATTACTTTTCAACATCATCCTGAAAACCTTGGTCTAAACAACAAGACATGAAAGGGAAGTGGGGGAAAGGCCCAGTGGTTAAGAAGTCTTATTTTCCTCCAGAAAACTGGAATCTGGAACCCAGCATCCATGTTGGGTGGCTCTTCACTGCCTGTAACTAGCTCCAGGAGACTAACACATTCTCCTGGCCTCTGCATGCACATAAATATGCTATTCACATATAGAGACATATACACACTAAAACACAAACATGCAAAAAATATATACATTAAAAATACATTTTCTTTAATTTATTATTACTTTTTATTTAAGGCACACAGATTATTTGTCTACATATATACACATAAATACGCACATAAATGTATATATATACCACGTATATATAGGCATGTGCATATGTATATGTATCCTAAGCATGTCCAATATCCAGAGAAGGTCAGAAGCAGCATCAGATCCTATGGCACTATAGTTGAAGATGGTTGTGAGCCACCATGTGGCCCTGGGAATTGAACCCATGTATTCTAAAAGAGAAGCTAGTGATCTTAACCACTTAAATTAAAAAAGAAAAAAAAAACTTTATAAAAGTCATATAACAATATATGTAGATTTTTTTCATTTATATTAGAAACTTGGAACATGTCATGATTTTTATGCAATCCTTGGACTGGGACCTTGCAAATCTTCACATTGTTTCAACTTTTAATGTGACTTTGAAGTTAGCACTGTGAACATTTTTAAAGACCACACCTTACTGGAATAATAGATGGCACAGTGAAGTTTCTAGATACACATTTGATACACAAAAGCTATTTGTTTTCTTATATTCCAATGAGTAAATGGAATGTGATATTTAAAATTGAAATTTTATTGTGCACCCAAAGGAAATACGTTAGCAAGTCATATCAAATCAACATAATGAATACATTTAGCAAAGTCTACAACTGTGGTGAAAGAATAAAAAACCAAAAAGCAAACCAAAACAGAAAAATGGAGTAGCATTCCATAACTTGACACAGGATACTTACCATTGTGGTGATGTCAGATTCCGATCTCTGTCTATAGTTTCCATTAGATTCCAGCAACTGTTAAGAGGCTGAGAAGGCAAACTATTTAACCTAGAGAAAACATTTTTAAAAGAAATAATCTCAAAAAGGTCAACTATCCAAAACATACACAGACTTTTCAAAACTCAGCATTAAGGAAACAAATTTTTAAAAGTGGTAAAAGACTCAAAATTGACACTTCAACAAAGGAACTATAGAGATAGTAATCCCAGGGTAGCAATCATAGGGGGGAAATGCTTAACAACATCAGTGGGAAACTGCAAATTAAAAGAAATCCGAAGACTTGGGATATAGGTCAATTGATCCACAGCACAACTCAAAGAAGAGAAACACACAAACACTATCACCAGAAAAAATAACCAGAGTTAACAACCACTGGTCATTAATATCACTTAATATCAATGGACTCAATTTACCTATAAAAAGGCACAGGTTAAGAGAATGGATATGAAATCAGGATCCAACATTCTGCTGTTTACAAGAAACACAACTCAAACTCAAAAACAGACACTGCCTCAAAGTAAAGGGTTGGGAAAAGGTTTTCCAATCAAATGGACCAAAGAAACAAGCAGGTGTGACTATACTAATATCTAACAAAATTGATTTCAAACTAAAATCAATCAGAAGAGATGGAGATGGACACTTTATACTCATAACAGGAACAATTTATTAGGAGAAAGTCTCAATCCTGAATATCTATGACCCTAATATAAAAGCACCCACATATGTAAAAAAAAATTACTAGAACTCAAAGCATACATCAAATCCCACACTCTAATAGTGGGTGATTTCAACACTCCTCTCTCACCAATGGACAGGTCAACCAGACAGAAACTTAACAGAGAAATAAGAGAACTAACAGATGTAATGAACCAAATGGACTTAACAGACATCTATAGAACATTCCACACAAACAGAAACGAATATACCTTCTCAGCATCTCATGGAACCTTCTCAAAAATTGATCACATAATTGGTAACAAAGCAAACATCCATAGATACAAAGAAATTGTAGTAACCACCTGTGTACTATCGGATCACCATGGAATAAAGTTAGAATCAAACAACAGTTCTAACCCCAGAAAGCCTACAAACTCATGGAAACTGAACAGTCAACTACTGAACCACCCCTGGGTCAAGGAAGAAATAAAGAAAGAAATTAAAGTCTTCCTTGAATTCAATAAAAATAAAGACACATCATACCCAAACCTATGGGACACTATGGAAGCAGTGCTAAGAGGAAAGTTGATGCACCTTCTTTAACAAGGCCACATCTCTTCCAATAAGGCCATACTTTTTCCAACAAGGATTCACCTTCTAATCCTATTCAATCCACCAACTGGGAACTAGTTAGTAATTAAACACATGAACCTACAGGGTCATTCTCATTCAAACCACCACAGCTGTGGAGAGGTCTGTGTGAGAATGTAGCAACATTCTTTCTACAATTCTGCTGTTAATTTAATATTTCTCTAGAAATAAAGCTAATTGTTAAAAATGAAATTAGGAAGATTTGAAAAATAATTTTTTCATGTAACTATCAAGCAGTTTATGTAGTGTGTAAACCTGACTGTAACATGTTTAAAACAATGCTTTCTTCAACAAGCACATAATATATGTCTTTAAGAAGGACTTGAGGTGATTCTTTT
This sequence comes from Chionomys nivalis, assembly GCF_950005125.1. Taxonomy (NCBI): domain Eukaryota; kingdom Metazoa; phylum Chordata; class Mammalia; order Rodentia; family Cricetidae; genus Chionomys; species Chionomys nivalis. The sequence continues at coordinate 41,638,702 of NC_080101.1, read as the reverse complement.
AAACTTGAACTTGAATACACTCTAAATTTTAATTATGATGGATTTCTTTTAAATTATATGGAAGAAATAAAAGTATCATTACAAAAATTAGAGTCAAATAACCTTTTTCTGTTTCTGAATATTGTGTTGCATATCATTTTCTATACAGTGCCCTGGTATTGTGCCCTGCTGATGGACATTCAATCCATGAGTTTCCTCCAGAATAGTGTTTTCTATCACTGATATCAGCTGGAACACAGTCCAAGAACGGAGTGGGTCAACGGGAATTCTGAGTGCTGTGAGAGAGCTCCAAGAAAACAAGACAAGTTTTGAGACCTCAGTTTCTCATTCGTGAAATGCGTTTTGTGCTCCTCCCAGGTATAATGGATAAGAGTGAGATTATTTCAGCTGTTACTATTCAAATGCCTCTGTGGAAAAACACGTTTTTCCACAAGTATCTTGTCCTTGTGATTGAGTGCCTTACTCATGTGATTCTTTTTCCCCTCAGAGTATAAATAGCCTGATGATTGAATAAAATGGACTATTACATAAGACTTTAGTCTGCAGCATTTTTATGCCCCTGTTCTCCCAGGTTCATGCTACCAACTAGAGTAGTAAACAAGTGGCCTATAATCAGGGACCTGAAGCCCCCTATGAGATAAGAAATTAGTAATCTTTTTTAGCAGTGGGTGAGTGAACATAGTGAAGGAGAAACCAGAGAAGACTTTGTCTTATGTTGAGTTAGTGCATGTTTTGTTTTGTTTTGTTTTTGTTGTTAAAGAATGGAGCAGAAGTATTAAAACCACAACTATTAGATTGCTAGCAAGTTGTCTATGGTTCTCATCACTGGTTTTCAGAAGAAGGAACGGTAGATGAAGAAGTAGGGGGCCGAGTCTAAAAGAGTGTTGAAAAGGCAAAAAAAAAAGGGGGGGGGAATCCCTGTTCAATTTTGCATCACTTGAACATTGATTTGAGCTGTTATTAAAATCCTTAAGGAAGATAAGGAGGATAACAAAGAGATGAGTTGTTCCTTGAGTGAATATAAACTGGGTGATAAAATCCTAAAATTGATAGAAGAGGCAAATGAGGAGGTGTTCACCGTGCAGGCAAAATCAAAGGTAAAAATGATGCCACCTATTGTTGATGACAGTTCTGTCAACTCCTTTATTGGAATTCCCTTCAGATATGCATTTTCCATTGCCTGAAAATGACTCTGAAGCATAGGATGAGGAATTTGAAAATCTAATACTGAACCATCTCACTTCCTGATGAGGATCTAGGGAAGCCTATAAAATGCTAGATTTACAACCGAGGCAGTTAGGACATGACAGGGAAACAGAGTTCACTTCCCAATTTCTCCCTAGCCTCATGAGTCAAGCTTGATATTCGCAGTGCAATTTCAGCCAAATCAAAATGTTGCCTAATTATGCACTTACCAATCTTATTAAAAGTCTAGAAGGAGAGCCAGCGTTGGATAGTCCTCAAATATTACTTGAAAGGCTAAGGAAGAACTACAGCTATCTGAATTCAGACTAAAAGAAGAATTTTTGTATAATATGGATCTTTTACTGCTTTTAAATTTTCTTATTTTTCCCATTAAATTGTCTCCTACAGGTATTATAAAACAAGAGGATAAGCCTTTGAAATAGATCTATTTATAGCATAAGGACCATAACATATTAACTACTTACATAATATATTAATTACTTGTTTTGCCAAATTAGTAAATCAGTAGAGAACCCGATGTCAACAATTATATGGATTTTTGACCTTGCTGTATTATATATATATTACTCTTAATTAACAACCAGTTTTTAAAAGTGTTATAGAACATTACACATTTTCAGATTTCATTGTATATTACTATAGAATGATATGCAATCATTTTAGCTGGTAAATTATGGGATTTTCTCTTATGAATGGAATTTGTGATTATAAAGTGGTCCAAACTGTGCTCCCATTCCAGAGGTAGATAGTTATTTTATTGGTGGTTTATCTTATGGTATGCAAGAGATTCATGGTCCAGCATGATTGTCAATCTATTAATACTTCTTTCCCCTCAGCCCAACAGGTGGAACTGACTGTTTCGATTAATCTATTACAGTTAATTCAAAAGCTTTTAAGTATCATTTCATAATCTGTTTATGTTGAGAATTATTTCAAGCACTAGACTCAACTTGTGCACACTCTAACTTCACTGATTTCACTGCAGATTAAAATAAGCAACCTGATGCATTAACTTGGCCTATTTTTTGCTTCTTCAGATGAAAACAGGGAAGGGGCATGAATCTATCGTTTCAGATGGACCCACAAAAACATTATGGATTTCTCTTTGGCTTCTTCAGACCTGAGCCATCAAATACCCAAGTGGACGTCATGAAAACAGAAGAGATCACCGTAAAAAATGGCAAACATCTATCTAAGGGGCAAAAGGAGACATGTACCATATCATCAAAAGCCATGTCTGCTCACCTGGTCCAGGTTATGGCACTATGCACCAAAGAAGTTGTTTTTCTAATGAGTCTGTGTTTATGAATGCACCCTGGGACCATAATAGACTTTTTTAATCATCTGAATAATGGATAGCATTTAATTTTTCCATGGGATTTGAATATCTTTCCAAATGCCTAGGACATCACAACATTTGTGTTCTTATTGAAGGTAAATATCAGCTTACATTCTACAAGATACTAGAACTATTAATCATATCGGTATCTTCTCAAGGTATTCTCTAGATTTTGATGATTAATGTAATTAATAGTATTGGACCTCTGTTATTAGTGACAGGGCATCACACACAATACTTTTACTGTTGTAACATTATAATTTGCTTGCATAAATTAGGCTACTCATGCCTCAAGTGACAATTAGATTTATCTACACATCTTGGATCAAAAACACTCTGGATATCACGGGTTTAAAAAACAAAAGGGGGAAGCTATTACAATACAGTGCAAGAATGCGGTCCTGTCAGGGGAATCCTGGATGCAAACAAGGTCACAGGTTGCAGCCCAGATCCCAGGCTTCATGTGGCCTTTCAAGGTTCCATGGGACATGGGCAACAACATAGACCTCGGCTGTGGTATGACCACGGACCCAGACATGGTCCTTGGCAGCAGCCTAGGTCTGGTTGTCACCATAGTAGCAAGTAGCAACAAAGGTCACCCAGTCGGTATGGCCCCAGTGGCAGCATGGATCATGGACCCAAACATGAACTAAGGAGATAGCCCGGACCACTAGAATCAGCATAATACTGAACGACAACTGGAGCCATGGACATCAACACAGACCATGGCTACTGTAGGATCAGGGACCATGACATGGCTCTAGGCAGCAGCCCAACCCGTATATCATTTTTTAAATTTTATTATTATTTTATTTTTATTGGTGTTTTGCCTGTGTGTATGTCTGTGTGAGGGTGTCAGATTCCCCTGGAACTGGAGTTACAGATAGGTGTGAGTTGTCATGTGGGTGCTGGGAGTTGAACCCGGGTCCTCTGAAAGAGCAGTCAATGCGATTAACCACTGAGCCCATATGTCCTTATCAAGCAGACCTGCCCCTGAGTCTACTCCTCATTGCTGTCACCATGGATCCAGGTGGCAAGCAAGCCTCCAATGACTACCCACTCCTCGCTGTGTTTATTTCTTTCTTTCTACATCTTTGCATAACACATGAACCATTCTATTTCTTTATTACTTCCGACTCTCCTCAACATATTTCCATGATGTAATAAGGCACTCAAGCAGCATACCACAAGGTGCCAGTGGGCAGCTGGTTGTCTTCCCGCCACCCGGGGTCTTGGCGACCCAGGTCAACTAGCCCCCCATCTGAGAGGTTGAGTGTCAGGTGGGGGTGTCTGTCTTCCTGACAGCTGGGACCTGGAGAACTCCAGGTGTTTAGCATCCCATTGGAGCCCCTGGACAGCCCCAATGTTATCTTTCACAGACTTGTTATTTAGTTACGAAAGCTAATGGAAGCAATGCATCTATTAATTGTAATGTATAATAATGATTTGGGAACAAAAGAGGGACCTTAACAACTACCATGTAAACTGGAGATGAAATAAAGCAAAGCACATGCCTTTATCTTTGCACAGTGTAGATTTGTCTGCAAAATGCTCAGTTAGATGCTTGACAATCTTGATGGGTGCTTTATTGAGTAGATCGTTGTGAAAATGCAATTTGGCCTTTAGATGATCATTTGTGGGCTTCCCCCAATAAAAATCACTTTGCTTTTAATGGAGTTTGGAACTAACAGAGTTTCTAAAGAATTCACTGAAACCTCCCTATTACTTATCTCTATAAATAACAGTGTTTATAACAGCTCTAAGCTGTTCTCTCATTTTCTTGTCTAATAATATGACATCTGACATTTTTATTGAAAAGCAAAATGACCAAGAATTAATCTAAAGTAAACTACCAGCCCTGGCACAATTTTTCAAATATGCTGTAATCTGCAACAATTTCTTTATTATTATTATATTAATAATATTATATATTATAATAATAATTTTTTCATTTATTTTAAAGATTGACTGGTTTCCCTTTCCTCCTCTTCTCCCATCCCCTATGCCTCCCCTCTAAAACTACTTCCGCATCCACTCCTCCTCTGGCTCCGTTCAGGAATGGGTAGGCCTTCCTTGGGGGTCAACACACTAAGGCATATTGAGTTGAGGTAAGATCAAGCTCCTTCCCCTGTGTTAAGGTTGGGCAAGGCAACCAAGCCTGGGAAATAGGTTCCCTGAAAGCCAGCTCAAGCCCCAGTGACAAGTCCTGATCCCACTGAGAGGAGTGCTATAAACAAACCAAGGTATTACAACTGTTACACACATTCAAAGAGCCAGCCTGATTTCCCACGTTCTGATCCACTCCCACCTGCCCCTAGTTTTCCAAGGAGGTCTCTTCTATTTCCCCTTCCCAGGAAAATCTATGTGTCCCTCTTTGGGCTCTCCTTGTTACCTGGTCTCTCTGGGGCTATGGATTTTAGCATGGCTATGTTTTTCTTTATATCTAATATCCACTTATGAGTCTTTCTGGCCATGGGTATAACTACGTATTAAAGCATTTTTAATCACATCTTTCTATATAATGCATATTTTGAACACAGAATAAATAAAACTTGGCTTCAAAATATCTCCTCCCATTAAAGAATTTTTTCGTTCTCCACATGGTATCAGAGCTACTTATTTTAACTTTATTAACATAGAAAACAGTAGATATGGTTATTTACCAATTAACTTTAAACAGTATATTCAAAAGTTACAATAACTACAATGGCAACTACTTGTAACAATATAACCAATAGAGCTTTATGCCTATAAGTAAAGCACAAATCATTACATAATGTCTAGGACCATTAAAAAAACAGCGCACACAACTCTTTCTCTAGACAGGTTTTTTTTTTTTTTTTTATAAGCCATTACAGTCTCCTTTCTGTTGCTATAACTAAACCCTGGTATCTATAGCAATTTGGAGAGCAAAAGGTTTATTAGGCTTATATTTCTAAGTCTCAGTTCATCCCTGAGGGAAGTCGGGCAGAAACTTAAGGCAAGAACCTGGAGCAGAAACCATGGAAGAACCCTTCTTTCTGTTTACTCTCTGACTTACTCAACAGCTCATGTTTAGCTAGCCTCTCTGGATAGCATACTCTCAGAACAGACTTGCTTTTTTTATCAACTGGTAAACAAGACGATAATCCTACAAACATGTCCGATTTTATCTACGTAACTCTTCTACCAAGACTTTCCTTTCTGATGATCCTAGGCTGTATCAACTTGACAATTAATGCTTGCTAGATCATAAGTCTATGCAGATTTAAGTTTGATCTACCCATTTGAACAGAGTATTGGTCAAGTTTCCAATTTTAATTTATACATGGTTAGAAAAGGCTTTCTTTATACAGCTTTCTTTGTGTATCTATCGACTTGTGCTTTTTTTGCTTATGATACAGGAATCACGACTGTTCAGGTGGTATTAAAGTTTTAATGGTCACTGAGCTGTGATTTCCTCAGTAATTAATAAATATTGAATCTAAACCCAGAAAAATAGTTGAACATGAAGTTCAATATTTAAAGATTTTTTTAAGCAACATTAAAACAAACCTCAAATTTATATTTATTGAAAGGTCAAACAAACAAATCCAGAAACATCTTTCACCACTGACAGTTTTCTGATCTCTTCCTGTCAGACAATCCTCACCAGCCAGCTGGTCCTTCCTCTATGATTTGTATTAGCCCCTTCTTGATCTCTCACCCTGTCCTCCGATGTGTACTGATCTGTCTAAATCCACTTTCCTAATATTGCATTATATAAGGTCTGAGAATTGAGTTTCAAATGCTCCACCTACTTCAGAAAATGGGTTGGAGAAGTATGATTTCTTTTTTCTTCTTTTTCCGGTTCCCTTCTGCACCCCTGAAGTACAGCTGCATTTTCAAGAACATTTGACCAGGGTGACCTGCACCCAGAGGACACAACACAATTACATGACTATATTTTATTTAGCTGAGCTTATCAGCTACATCATTATCTTAAAGTCATATTAGAAACAATTGTGCTCAATATTAAGTTAAATATTAAGATTATTCCACAGTAATAGATTTTGCTCTTGCAACCTACATTTGGATCTTTGAATTTTGCCTTTCAAATAAGAAGTAATACTGAATTTCTATAGTCTTGATTTATATGAAAATATATATTCCAGTTATATAAATTCATATAGCAATTATAATTAAGGGAATGAAAATAATAAATATGTATAAAGGATAAATAAGAGTATGAAAAGAAAATATACCCAGAGAAACTACTCTAAAATCAAAATCTGGAGAATATTTTAAGGGAAAAATAGAGTGGATTAAAATTATAGTTGATAGTGAAAATTGATGCCTGAAATAAGGTAGAGAATTTGAATATTTATAAAGTAATTGCAAATAATTAATTTTATTTAAAAGACATCATTAGGAAGTTCTTACAGCATTATAATAGTCTCATAAGTAGCATAGTTGAATGGATCACTCTTGCAAAGCTAATCCCCACTGCATAACATTCATCTCTGACATAAAAACTATGAAATACCATGGCTTTTCTGAGATCTTTATAGCTTCTTTGTTTTATCTTCTACTTCTAAAGTAAATATTTTCAAGTAAAATGACTAGCCATTGTCTTGTTTTGTTTGTTTGTCTTGGGTTTGTTTTGTTTGTTTTTAAGAATAGAGGTAACATTTACTGGTGTTTCCAATATGTTGTCAAATCTCTACCTGGAGTGGCAAAGGAAAAAAGCATGGCTTTTGACTGCAGATGCTTGGGTCTCATGCTCTGGAATCGTGTTTTTAGTAAGCTTTAGTGGTTACTTGTAAAGACAATTTAGTAAATGCTAAAATCACCTGTTAATCAAATATAAAGTATAAAAAATGCATCTACCCAATCAGTTCATAATACTGTGTTGTGCCCTTACGACAATTTTATTGAATAAATATACAGAAAGCTAAATACTGAAAATTTCAATTAAAAAAGCTATTGATTAGGAACTCTTGAAATGGCTTGTGGATAAAAAACACTTGCTATCTGTTGGGGTTTGAATATGAAACATCCCCCTAAGGCTCCTGCATTTGACCATTTGATCCCCATTGGCGGCATGGTTTAGCAAAACTGTGGGAACTTTAGGAGGTGGAACTTTGGAGAGATTAAATCAATTGAAATAAACTTTGAGGTTTTTCCAATCCAGTTCCACCTCCTGGTAGCTATCTGCTTGTGAAAGCAATGTCAAAAGCTGATCTCCCACTCCTACCACCATGCTTTCCCTGTCATGGAACTGTAGTCGTCTGCAAACACTGCAAGCCAGAACAAACCTTTCCATGAATTGTGTTTTGGAGGTATTATTTTTAATCACAGAAACAGAAAGGAAATTAGTACTCTGCCGAAACTTGTGCTCCAGTTCCACCTCGCTACATAGATGCTATGACACATGTAGTCCCCAGACACACACACCCCAAACGAATGTAGAAAACTTTACAGACATGACTTATTTGTTTATATCCATCCTATTACCTCAAGCAATTATCTTTATTGTTTGTACGTTTCGCCAGCTAGAAATAATAATTTGTTTACTTTAATAGTCATAATTTGGAAACTATTTGTGACATATATTGTACAAATTATTTCTGCTTATAGTAATTTACTTATTGGTGTGTTGATTGCTTCTGTGTGTAGATTTCCTTTTCACAGGGCCAAGTGCTCCTGTGGAGGGGGAGGGTAACCTGCAGGCGCAAGTTTCCCAGTCCTGTAGCATAGCTCTGGCAATCAAACTCAGCCTTGGCCACATATGCCTTTACCTGCTAAAGCACTTTACTAGTGCCAAATTTCTCTGTCGAAGAAGAACAAAATGAGCAGAAAACACCTTGTTTAACAATTCATCACTATTAGTTTAAAATAAGTGAAATGCACTTCAGAGATTTCTATTATCATTCTCGTCTACATTTCAGGACAGTTTGAACGGTTCATTGTATTTCTGAGGAACATAGCATATGCAGACTCCAGGTATGTCTACAGAATCTAAGCTGCATACTTTGCTTCCGTTGTGCATTTATTTACCCTGCATGCATGCATTCACATCCACAGAACACTTACACAGATCATGATGATTGAAAGAATCACTAATAGATGTGAATAAGAATATTTGCTTGGCCTACAGCAAATGTCAATAAATCTTGCCTAGTATTAGTTTTCATTATCATTTAAAATATTGTGATTGGAAAGGAAAAGTGACAAATACTAAATGTGTAGATAAAATTTCAACATTTGACTAGATTTCTCAGCTGGTAGACAAACAAGAACTATTACTACATTTTCCGACTTAATTAAATATCACATAGGAACAGGAATCTTATTGGTTTCATAAAATCTTTTATGATTTTAACTTTTGGATTTTTTTTAGGAAACATTCAATATAAATTTATATGTCTCCTGCTACAGAAAATATTTAGTTAAAAATGATGTATCTTGAAATTGATACTTTACTACATTTTACTCTTGGACATTTTGAAATGAAGAACACAAAAGAAATGAATAACACATTTCTAAAAATAAACAGTCATTTAAAAATATAATTAATTCTTTCTTTACTTTGCCATTGAATAATAAACTCCCTTATAAACAAAATAATAAAGTTGACCTTTCCCAAGTCTTCTATTTCACCCTAGTGAGAATGAACGACTATTATGAAATTCACCTGTATCTACAACATATTTTAGGAGTTTTATTGTCAATACCTATCTGTAAATATTTCTATGCCACTTAAGTTTCTTGTTTTGGTACACAGAGATTTTGTATTTGACTTTGAATATAATGCCATGACCTTTGTTATTTTCCTTTTAACTACTGAGCTAATTCTTTTTTTTTTTTCTTTTTCTTTTTATTTTTATTTTTTGGTTTTTCGAGACAGGGTTTTTCTGTGGTTGTGGAGCCTGTCCTGGAACTAGCTCTTGTAGACCAGGCTGGTCTCGAACTCACAGAGATCCACCTGCCTCTGCCTCCCGAGTGCTGGGATTAAAGGCATGCGCCACCACCGCCAGCTACTGAGCTAATTCTTAACAAGGAAAGGTTGTGATTTGTTTTTTCATTTATTCCTTTTTGATCAACTTTGTGACTGTATTTCTACAGAAAACTATCTCTCATAAGAGGTCAAGTCCCTTATGTCTGTTGGGAATTCCTTTTTTATGTACTTAGTGGTCATTGCCTTTCAAATCTTCTATTGTGGATTTATAAAGATCGCATACTTAGCTTTTTTGAGTTGAAGGTAATAATAATTTATTATGTATTTTTGTAAATTAGCTCCAACATATGGTTATATTTGATGCTGATGCTCTTTATTGGATAGATCTTGGTACCTCCAACTGAATTATTTCATTCACACATGATTATTTGCCTTAATATCTGCATGCCAAGTTTCATGTAAAACTAACATTTCTGCTGTTTTATATTGGATATTACAAATATATATATATATATATGATCATAGGTTACTGCACAATTTAACTCACCTTATCTGTTATCTATGTGTGCATCCCTAAGTGTCTGAAGAGGTCATAATACTAGCTTCTTCCTGCTATATAATATTTTAGCCTATAATATTTATCCAATAGTTTATCTATTCAAACCACCACTAATTCCATCAATGAGAACAAATAGGCAATATAATGCTAATTAGCAAGCCATCATTTTTATTAGTGAAAACTCTTTTCTAACATTCTTTAAGATAATGAACGAAGTCTGTAGCGTTAGTGGCAGGTGAAGATAATTGAGTGACTTTTAGATATCACTTCTGGTGGTTGCTGTTTTACAGACAATACTTGAGTGTGAATTTCTGATATACTTACTGGTGACTGAATTTGTGCTATGATGAAGACACCTGTTTATATTGAACCATGAATTATGCTGAAATAATTTAATATCCATAAATTGCATATTTAAAATTCAATTTATATTTTAAATCATTAATATAATTTGAGACATGGGTTCTTATTGAAGTTTCCATTTTAAAAAAGAGACTGTCTTTTAGAATAGTTTTATTTTTATAGCAAAATTCACTGACAGGAATTTTCTTCATATACCCCTCAAGTTTAGCCTTATTATCAAAACTAACAGTGTGGCACATTTATTCTAAAGCAATGAACCAGTATTGATGCAGAAGTGTCCTCAGTCCACAGTTCTTAGTTGGCCTCATCCTTGGTTCCATACATTCTATAGATTCAGAAGTTGATTTATAATGTGTTGACATATACAAATTTGATCGATTATGCTGCTTGTTTTGTGCCTCTTATCTTGTAACTTTTTCAGGCTCTGTGATGTATATTTTAAGGTTATTTTATTAGCAATGAGTGAGTTATTTTTATATTGCCTAGGCGAATTGTTATTTTGAGCAGTTCACAATGGTTTTTCTACATGTAACATCATTTAGGCCTTAAATACTGTATTAACCAATATTACTTATACAAAAGTAACATTATCTGTCTGGGTATGGCTACTTTTATCAACATTTTTGAACTACATTTTGTGGTATCTCATGTGCACACACACACCAAAAACCACCCAAACAAATATGTTTTTGTTTTTCTTGTTGTTGTTTTGCTTTTTAAATCAAAGTCTTTACATATATTTTGATCAGTAAAATGAGATTATTTTCAGTACACTTGTACTGATTTTTTTTTATTTTTTTTTATATATCTTCATCCTTCCTGATATCTTGATGGTCATAGATTTTCCTCCTTCTGCCTTTAGTTTTCTTCTGCAACCATAGCTGTAGACTGCATTATCATTCACTATCTTAGTGATTCCTTAATTTCCCATCAAAATCATCAGAGTCTATGAGTATTAATGATTTGGCCAGTCGTAAGGCTATCATTAATGACCTTAGAGCATTTCAAACACAGGATAGTTCTTCAGCAGTGACACTCCTGTCATTTGGGTCTTGGTCAGCCCCTGTTGTGGACATTCGCCCTGAACTAACAGGATCACGGATCCTCATCTAGACTATCCTCATGCTAGAATATTCTGCTCAACTATGAAAGGAAGCCTTTCCCCAGACATTATCAAATGTTTACTAGAAGGCAAAATTGTCCCGAGAGACCATCACCAATTTAGGGAATAAATAGGACTTACATACCTACTCCTTTGTTAATTTTTAATGATAAAAATACAAGGTAAAATTTGCAACCTGTCATGTACCTAACCATCATTTCCAATTACCTCTTAATTAACAGCTAAGAAAACTAAGATTCAAGCATTTGTGTAATTCCTCAGAAATACATATTTTAATATTGTCTGGCCACTAGTAATTTTCATATATTCTGGAAACTTTGATTAAATAAATGGAGGAGTAAGCAAAAATGAGGTTTGCGCCTTTCCTTCCCTTTCCTAAGCATGACTGTCTGCAGTGATACAGACAGCGCCTGGTGCTGAGCCAGATTCCCACAGTGAGACAATTGACTTGGCTTCACAGGGACAACATATAAACAGCAGTTTGTCAACAGGCTTCACATTAGTGGCAGAACATTTTTTGGCAAAATAGAAGCATCCTTCTGGGCACCATGGCAAGCACAGCAACTGGCTTTCATTTTAAACTCCTCTGTTTAAAGCACAAAATTAATTTAAAAATTGTAAATATGATACTAGTTTTCAGAAAGATTTCTTTCTTTTTTTTTAAGAAAAGAAAGTAGCAGCATAGAATTCTTGCAAAACAAGACCTTACATCTGAATGATTATTCTTAATTAACATAAACCTGCAAATTTCAAGTAATTGTAAAAGTTGTGATATGACATATTTTTCCTTAAGTTAAACTAACGTTGCTGAAGACATTTGATAACATAATTTAGAAAACATATTCTGTCTAAGTGAATAAAAAATATGGTCATGTTTTCTGCTTTTAAATTAGTGATTAGAAATGAAATGATAGATAGAAATAAATCCATACATTAAAAATAATTTTAAAAATAAAACGCAGAGATGTGTATAGTGATTAACAAAGAAGCAAGTTAGAATTACTGTAAACTGATAGTACCAACTCTCTTAAGTGTCTAAAGAATAAAGAGAATCTATTCTTAGTAAAACTTTCATTCATTACTAATGCTGTTTAAAATGGGAAGCATGAAAGCTCTTTTTCTGAGTTGGAATTATAAAGCCATATGCACACCAGCCTGTAACTGCACATCACTCCTGACCAACATTGGGAGGACTCCCCTTAGGCTTATTACCCAACTAAAATCAGTGTTCTTTAGAGAGCGCTGCTAGGTATAATGAGTATTGGAAATTGACAGTTTTACAATTTAACCAAGAAGTCTTCAGTCTGAAATGGTGGTGGTACAGAAGCTATGACATTCAAAGTGAAAGAAAATTATTATTTTGCTAGACTTTAAAGTGTTATTTGACCACACTAATATTTACAATATATTTTTTCTGACTCAATCAAATTTACCCTTTCCCAAAGAAGTTTGCCATTTCAGTGAGTTCTGTTACGGTTTGAATTTAAAATGTCTCCCAGTCTCATGTTTTGGAAGCTGATCTTGTGAAGCTGTTGGGGGTAGACCCAGCTTTAGAAGACAATTTTATTTTATTTTATTTATTTATTTTTTTTTTTGGAGAGATAGTGAGTAAGTAAAAGCAAGACCGACAATGAGTCAGTTCTGTCCCTGGTTTGACACCGTACTTGGCTTCCCGGTCTGTTGTGAAATAAACAGTCTTTGCCACACTCCTCCTACTATGATCTGCTTCAGTGTGCCTATCCCACCGTACTAGACTGACAGCCTGTGAAACCATAAGAAAAGCAAGCATGTCCTCTCTTGGGTTTACCTCAGGTATTACGACACAGCAACGCTAAAGTAAATAAAAACACATCACTGTAATATGCTCATATAGTTTAATTCCTTAGGCGAGTATTCAACTTTCCTTAGCAATTGTTAGTGTCCAGTCTAGCCAACACTTCTAGGTACAAGCTGTACAAGCAGAATTAATCTCTCTCTGGAACCCACGGTTGGTTAGAAACCAATAATTACATTATAAGAAATTACCTGGAGTGTCAATCTACCTAAACAGGAGTCTGTGATTAAAATAGAAAGAAAGTGGAATGATATCCAGTGCCAATTAATTGCAGTAGAGAATCAGAAATTAAAGAAAACAAAGAAGTACATACAGCTATTCAGTGACTATAAATTAGAAGGATTATTAATGTTAAAATATCTGCGTTATCTAGTGATCTCAAGATTCAAATCATATTCTATGAGGATTTCAACAACATTTTTCAGAGAAATAAAAAAATCACCAAATTCATGTAAGGTAAGAACATGCCCTGAATAATTTAAGCAACTTTTAGGAATAAACAAAACACAGGCAAAGCTGGAGGTACCACATTACCTGACAACAAAATGTATTTCAAAGCCATAATAATCAGAAAACCATAGCGTTGCTCTAGAAACAGTTATATAAACTAAGGGAAAGAGCAAAAACCAGAAATAACCTCATATATTTGTAGTCATTTAGTTATTTTATAGAGATGTTATGAACATGCAGTAGATGAAAAAACTTTATTTTAAAAAATAAATAAATATGTAGAGACAGCTAGATATTCACACGTTAACAGATGAAACTAGATCCCTACTTCATATTGCATATGAAGCTGAGGACACAGTATTTAAACTTAAGTAAATATGACCCCAAATTTTAACAAGAGAAAACAAGAGATCTGGTATTGGTTTAGAAAACAAATTTTAACAACTAATATAATTATAAATAAATTTTTAATAACTAAGTAAATATGGGTAACAATGGCAAAAACCAACCAACAGGACTAAAAAGCTTCTACACGGTCAAGGAAACAAAACTATACAGACAGCTTGAGCAATGGGGAAAAACATTTGAAAACCAAACATCTAAAAGGGATAAAATACAAAATCCAGAACGTCAATAAACAATTCAAGTTAGTGAGGGCCGACCTAAGTACAAACAGGGAAAGAATATCTCAGCTGTTTTTCAAAAGACATGCACATGAATATCAGGCATATTAGAAGTGGTTCATATACACTTCTAGTGAATAAGAAATGTAAGTTAAAGCCTCGTTCAAACATCACTTCAAACCTGTCAGAACAATGATGCTAAGAGTAACAACTCTTAGACATGATGTGAAGGGGAGACTCCCCCTCAGTGTAGAATGTAATTGATACAGCCTTATGAAAAACTCCTCAAAAAACTAAATCAGTACTATTGTATAATCCAGCAATCCCCTAGAAAGGGTATGGAGTCAATATGGCTAGTAACAGCAACACAAAAATGTTCATCGTGATACTTTTCATAATAGCCAAAATTTAAAATCAATCTTTATCCAATAATATATTATTACAAATGACAAGACATAATATATGTTGTTATTATTATATTTTACCTACAATGAAATATTATATGTATGATATAAATATAATGAAATATTATTTTCCCATAAAAATGGAGAGTCATTTGTGACAATAAAGGTGGGCTTGAGGACATTAATTAAGATAAGTCAGATAGAGAAGAACAAATGTCACACAGTCTCATTCATCAAGACATGGAATTTAAACACACAGAAGTTAGAAACAGAATGGGGTTATCAGGGCTGATCAGGGTGGGTAGAGTTGGACAGATGTTTATCAAAGAGAACAAAATTTTCCTTAGAAAGAGTAAGTTCAAGAGATTTATTGCCCAACAGGGTAAATACTTTTCATTGCAATTTTCAAGACAAAAGTTTTTACATAGTCTCATTTAGAACAAACAGGCAAACATAAGTAATATATACAATTATTGATTCAGTGTCACACAGTCTCATTCATCAAGACATGGAATTTAAACACACAGAAGTTAGAAACAGAATGGGGTTATCAGGGCTGATCAGGGTGGGTAGAGTTGGACAGATGTTTATCAAAGAGAACAAAATTTTCCTTAGAAAGAGTAAGTTCAAGAGATTTATTGCCCAACAGGGTAAATACTTTTCATTGCAATTTTCAAGACAAAAGTTTTTACATAGTCTCATTTAGAACAAACAGGCAAACATAAGTAATATATACAATTATTGATTCAGTGTAGCATTCCATAAGGCATATAGATTTCAGAAAATGTACTTGATATAAGTATTGCCATTATTGTTAGCATTATTTTACCATTTTTTTAGCCAACTAAAAATAAACTCATTGCAGGAACTTGCTATTTGCTTTTACAAGTTGTTTTGAATTATGATTATAAATTAGGTAGACGAATTTAGGAAATATACTATGCAAAGTGAAAGGAAACCAGAGATATGTGGAACTCATGCCATGTTTGCAGAATTACATAGTCTTCTAGTGTGAATCAGCTGGCCATAGATTAGATGTGAAGCCATAAAGCGAGGTTGAAATAAACGAGGGTGTGAGGGCTCTCCCTCTCCTGTGAAGAAACTGAGTCTCATTTTGCTGACATTGGAAGATTTGAAAGCGAACAAAAATAACTAAATAAGTATATAGACAAAATACACAATATAGGCATTGCTAAAATTAATTAAAGACCTGTCATAGTTTTATTGTATAACCAAAAATAAATAGATTAAGGGACTGTCCATGAAATATTAATATATCCATGGAAAGCTGAAAAGAAAATCAATCTAATAATTGACCACAAAAAAAAAAAAATCAAATCCAGCTAAGGAGTAGAATTTGTAAAATTTAAAAGTCTTTGATCTTCATACTATGACTACAGACATTTCTTAAAATTTAAAAATCAAAGTAGAAGAAAAATATAATACAATATTCAAATTATAAATGGAGAATTATCATACTTCAAGGGCAATATATCTCATCTTTAATAATTTTGCCAATCTAATGTTTTCATGTTTGTGCTTTCAGGAGTTGTAATGACATCTGGCTAGCTAGATCTTACAGAATCTCCTATGAAAACAGGGTTTCAGTATACCCACCTTTAACAAAAAAAAAGTTATGATCTCTTTGCTATTCATCTCTGTGTCTACATTTAAATAATAATATATAATAGATTCTTATCATGCTCAGAAACAGATTTCTATCCTATGTGGGTTTCTTAATGTGCATTTAGAAATTAATAACCCTGAAATTCCCCTTCGTATGCCCCTGATAACATAAACGGCTGTTTAAGTCTTATTTGCCATAATTAACCACCTCCTTACCTTTGTTTCAGATTCTTACTAATGATTTCTCTGTGCAGCTTATACTTTTCACTAACTCCATTTATTGTCAGGGTTCACGGGATAATCTTTGTTTTTGAAAAATGAAGCAGCATTGCTAAACAACGAAAATAATTTGATTGATTTTCTATAGCCAGGTTTACAAAATACTTCAAAGTCATATTACATGCTTTTAATCAATTCAGTGAAAGGTTAATATTTTGAGATACAAAAGCCATACATATATATCAACTATTATTTTGAATAATAGATTGCTATTTCAAACAAAATACAATTTGACGTGGTGGGAATGGCTAGGTTATGTGTCTTTTTAAAAAGAAATATACTTATGAATTATAAACCAAAACATTTAAAAATGAAGTTTTAAATGAATTGAGAAAATGAGAAAAAACTAAATCTGCATACCCAAGCACCAATTTCCTTTAAGCTCACAGGGTTGTAAATGAGTACATTCCATAACAGCTTTCATGTATGAATTGAAAATTCACTGACTGGCATCCTGATGGCATTATTTTAAAACAGTACTTAAGCAGGTGACTGAATTTGACAATTAGAGACCATGGCCCCATCCCCCAAAGAAAAACAATCAAGGCCTTTTTCCCTGGAGAAAGCATTATGTATAGTTTTGGCTGGTTTACTACACTTGTTTATTTAAAAAATACATGTATTATGTACTCGTGATATTTGGAAAAAAGGGCTATTCGCAGTCTTCTTTCTGCTAGGCAATGGAAAGAAGTGGGAATGAAAAAGCTAATAAAACAAGTACTGACTCCTCCCAATGGAAAGTATGTAAGAAGTAAATGCTAAAACTGAAGTAAATGAAAAACAAAAAACCTTCCAAAACAGTCCTTAAGTAGATCTCTTATAAAATTCTGGTACTTAAATTTTAACGGTAAAAAAAGTATAACATTTTACTAAAATTATCACCTTCATCTTGCTGTGTATCTTTCTATGTATCTTTCTGGAAATTTTAGATATTTATAATTTCCCACAGTTATTATCTTGCACTTAGAAACAGTCTAATACGTATGACTAAATGAGGTATACCCATTAACAAATCTTCAATTACCATTTGCCTGATATACCGTGTTAAAAATATAATAATGATCCCTTTACCTAAATACAGACATGTATGTATACCTATACATTATCAAAGGAATTAAACAAGACAAACAACAATTTCCTCAAAGAAAACTAAAACTAGCAAGATGTAGTCATTCAATATTACTTGTTCAAAACAGAGCTGCAAGGAGACACAGGGAAGCAGGAAAACAAGATTGCTGGCATGTGACAGAAGATAGGTTGACGGAAATGGGCAAAGTTATAAAAGCTAGTAAAAACAAGTCTAAGCTAAGATCAAGCTTTCATACTTAATAAGTTTCTGTGTTGTTATTTGGGAGCTGGCTGGAGGGACAGAGAAAGATTCATTATAAATCGTACATCATATATAATGTATAATTAGCTCCCTGAAAAGAATTTGGGGGGATGTACAAACAAGGATAGATCCATCATAAAATGATATGTGACTTTTTAAAGATTAAAATTTTTAAAATGATATATGATTGTTAAAATACATTTTACATGTCAGGAGAGTGACAAAATAAACAGATTTTTCTGAAATAATTTTAGAGTTTATTCTATATATGTTGCAATATTACATGTGGGATAATATTTATAACTTTCTCCCTTTACTTACCCATTAAAAATCTTCCTCTTTAATTTCATGCCTCAGTGTGATTCCTATCAAAACACTTAGCTGGAAGGTGGAAGCATTTCTGAATGACCTTAAACCATTAGAATTGTATCCTATCTGGTTTTCAAAGGTGTTTAATCAATTTACATGCTCTAAAATTTCCATCTGCGTTTGTATCACTGCATATAATATCCATCTATTGTGTTATTTGGTATAGCAATAACTTTATATAATGTGATACCATGAATTATAATGCATAGCTTTTAAACTACATTTTCTGGGCTGCAGAAGGATCAATTGAATCTCACATATTTTCTACAGCATGGAAACATGACATGGGTGGAATACTGCTAAATAAAATATATCCACCTGTTTGTATGTATTCCAGTACAAGGATTACATTTTTATATTTTCCAGTAGCCACACTTATTTGTAGAATGATTCTATTTTTATCTAAATTATAAAGAAGTTAGACAAATTAAAACAATAAAAAATGTTACTAAAATTTTCCCTCATTGCCACCTCAAGTACATATTTAGGAGTTGTCAGGTTGCAATGTAAGTAATGAGTATCACTATCTACTAGTGTGTTTCACTGGTACACTTCCTTAAGAAGTTAATCCTAGGAAGGAAACATTTCTGTCCGGGACCTGGTAAGCAATGGATAGTGAATTCTATATGCAAGAACAGTCAGAATCATCACACTGGACCTGAGTCTGTAAGCAATGGCCTATGAATCAAATATGGCTACTTTATGTGTTCATAAATAAAAGCTTATTAGACACATTCACAAGAGTTCTATTCATTGTTTATGGTTGCTCCCAGGTCATGAAAGCAAATGTAGCACCCACTGCAAATACTATATGTATATATGACTCATATGTAATGTATATGTCTATATGATCTTTTTAATAAAAAGTGTCCCGAATTTTATTCCAAATTGCACCTTAATTATAGACTGCACTAAAACAGACAGCATCATAAATCTTGGCAAGGATGCGATAATTTGAAAAATTATAATTATTTTGAAAATATACTAAATATGCTAAGTTCCTTTACAATTTCTAGAAAGCAGAAACATATTTCACAGTTGATGAGTTTTTTTTTCTCAATCAGGCATAATATTATATTCTTCTTAATCTTAAAAGTGAGAGGGTTTTATTAAAACAATCTATTTCTAAAGATAGTTGACCAGACCCTTGGGCTCATAGAAACTCACTATAAGTAGTGAAACATATGTACTTCCAGTCCTATCAAGAAAGTATTGAAGATAAAACATTAATTAAGAGTGAATTTCACTTGAAAAAGAATCAAAGACCATCTAGCGTACTCCATGGTTCTCCAAAGAAGACTCCAGTTCAACAACTGTGAGCTAGATTGTGCAAAATAATCTGAAGTCAAATGATATTATATTGCTATAGCAACATAAGTATACAATATTCCTTAATATCAGAGCAGAAATTTACATGCTCCTTTATATTTTTTATTTATTACTTAAAAGTTTTGTAACTATGGTATAATACTAGGCTGAGGAATGTATCAGCCCATCAATAGACAGTCATGAGTGGGTCAGACACGAGTAATCTATCAAGTCTGCAGATACAGCCCCACCAATGAACAATCATCAATAGATCTTGCTCTTAGAAAAGGTTTTTATCAGTGGGGAAGGAGGGGCTGTCAGTATGCAGAAATTACATATGATGTGATATATAAATAGACTGTGTTTCATTTTGTTTTAGTTTGGGTTGGTTTTTGAGACGGTTTCTCTGTGCAGCCCTGGTTGTTCTTGAACTTACTCTCTAGACAAGAATGGCCCCAAATTCACAGAGATCTGCCTTCTTGTTCCTGGGACTCAACATGTATACCACTACTGCTCAGCTTGGACTGCATTTTGTAAAATATATTGTTTGGTAAAAATGTGTTGCTTTAAATGTCATTTGAGGAAAAGTTTTACTCACAGATACCAGAACCTAGAATCACTCAGAAATCAACTTAGCACACATTTTGATAGCATCCATACTTTCAGTACATATATTAATGTTGCACAAGATAGCAATAAATACTTGTCATTATCCACAGTTATTACGGACCCAAACTACTTTTGAATTCTGCTTCATGCTTCATCATTGTTTAGATAACTTGTAGTTTTGATAATTAAAAGATACAGAATTGTCAATAATTACACTGGTTAGTTGATGAATAGGTTGTCTAAATTGAATGGAAGACTGAACTCCTCATAAGCTCGTAGAAAGTATAATTGTGTGCATACTTACATGAAGTGTCCAGTAATTTTTCAAGGTGGAATGAACAGAACCTGTTGGAAAATTCAGTCATTAAACCTTATTGCTCATATGAGAACATTGAAAACACTAATTCTCCGCTAGACATGCAAACAAAATACAAAGTTTACGTACAAAATCTCCTTCACTTTCTCTCATCTCACTTATTATATTTCAGGTACAGAAGTAGGTGTGTGATGTGGGAGTGACAAACATCAATGAAGTCCAGAGACTCACACCTTGTGTCCTTTTTTTTTTTTTCAAATTTAAATGACGTACTTTAGAAGAATATCTCTTGAATGTCCCTCTAAATACATACAAGGTATTATGTGGAAAAGGGGAAGCATCATTACAGAATCTTAATTGTTTTTAAAAAAATATATTTTTTTCTCTTGTTACCTAAAAGAATGATAGAAAAATTCATATCAGAGTGTGGTGCTATGATGTGTATAAAAAAAAAAAACCCTAGACAGTCATTTCCCCTCAGCAGTCTCCCTGCTGACCAGCTTCTAAGTCTCTTCTACCTACTTCTCCTCAGGTAGCTGCTCGCTCGATGGTTACTGATTGTTTTCATCAAATGTTCTCCTAGCAACCAACACTAGGGTGGGATTAGGTATTTTTGTAAAAGACTGTTTGCTATAAAAACTGCTTAGGCTTTCTAAACATCATAAACACAGCACTAACAGTCTTCAAGCAAATCTATGAGATGACTCTTTCCCAAGTTTAAAAGAGAGTTTAGCAAATTGTCTTTTTCTTCTTGTTGGTTTTACTTGGTGAAAGGCAGTTGTTTTTTCTATTTAAAAAATTTGCATTTGGGGACAACTATCAACTTGATGACAATGCAGGAATATATATTACATATTGTGAATAAATCACAATGGATGAATGTTATTAATAGCCTTGGAGCAAAGCAAAAAATAAATACATATGGGTGCTATTGGTGAGTTCACTTATAGACAGAGTGCAGCAGATTTCCCCAGAAAACATACTGTTAATTTTCAATTCTTGAACAAAATAATTGAAAACTCAAAGTTTCAGTGAAGATTTACTTTACTGAAAAGTTAACAGTTTTTCTAGATGTCTAAAAAAGTATTACATTTTACAAAGTATGTTGTAAAATTTACAATATGAAAGAAATAAGTGATGGACAAGATAAAGCAGAGAGGAAATATATTCAATAAGTATCTTTAATGATATTCCACAAACTGACCGGCAGCAAATCGTTCCTATCTTCACAGGCCCTGAAACAAGACGAAGGAATATATTTTACTATGCCCCATTAAGATTTTAATCTTGCAGGGGACAATAATAGCAGGCAAGAAAGTTAAGATATTTTAGTAGGATCAATAACAGTTATTAGGTTTCCAAGATATTAAACTTAAAAGTGATCATATTGAAGCAGCAAAGCATTTTACAATTTCAAAAATAATTTAAGATTCAAAAATAAAAATCTACAGTTTAATCATTTGCTGAAGTTAATAGAATTTTCCCCCAAAGAAAAGGATAAAACAGAGGTTTTGTCAAAGAAAAATTCATTGCCAGTTACAATATCCTGCCATTCACACCTTGAATATAAGGAGACTCATTTTTATACTTCCCTTATTTTCACTAACATTTACTGTTTCCTTTGGGGACATCTCTAAATCTCATATGAGCTTTAAGCAGTCTGAAAGTTAAGTACTACTACTTCAAGTTTCAAATAGTTTGGCTTGTTTCAAGAAACGAGAAGTTTCACTGACTCTTGACAACGTATTGGAAATCCAACCATCTACCATATTGATAGGTGAGCATGATCTGGGAATGTTGGTGCAACTCTGAAATCTCAGCCACTGGAATCCTGAGGCAGAGGGATCACCACCAAGACACTGACTGAAAATCTGAAGTAAAAGGTGGGCCAGGGATGTAGCTTGATGGTAGAGCACCTGCTTAACATGGACAAGGCCATAGTTAAGGTTTAATTCTTGTGAAAATAAAAATAATAAAGATAGACTAAAATAAAACAAAAACAAAAACAAACAGTATTCATTTAGTAGACACCTGGAGACCAATATTTACTGAAAATCTACTCAATACCTCAAGTCTGACACACTTCTTAATAGGAAATATCTTGAAATCCTTCCCTCAATTAAGACAGTAATTATCATTTTTATGACTGACATACAGAAATATTATATATCTTTTCAAAAGTAACAGAATGAGACAGACCCCAAATAAAATGCTTTGGAAAAACATGTTACCCCATCTCCTCTATTCATCCTCCCCCTCCTTGTCTTTGACCCTTTAGAAAGGTCCAGGTTTACTCAAAATTATCATACTCTAAATTGCTATTTATGCTTTTTAAAAGATGTATTCATTTTTATTTTGTAAGTATGAATGCTTTGCCTGCATGCATGTAAGTACACTTCACTCCTGCCTGGTGCTTACAGGCAGTGCAGTATACCTTGAATTGAAGTTCCCAAAGATCTTAAGAAGCCACAGGGCACTGGAAACCAAACCTGGGTCGTCTTCATGAGTGCCATGTGCTCTTAACTTTGAACTCTCTCCAGCCCCAGAAATTGCTACATTATATTTTTTGAGGGCTTACCAAAATGCTGACCATGACAGACACAGATTTCAAAAGATTAAAGAAATCAAAGTCAAAATATGAGACAATAATTACAAGCTGTAAATGCTTAATTTCAGTAGGGAATAGAAATTATAATTTAGGTAGAGAAAGTGATAGTGTATGTGTGTGTGGAGTGTGTGTGAGTTAAAGACATTAATAACTTCTCTCCCTCCGCTCTCCCCTTTCCTCTTTCTCCCATCCTTATAATCTCCCTCTCTTTTTCCACCTCCCCTTTCCTTAATTCCTTCCCTTCTTTCCTTTCTTCCCTCACTGTCTTCTCTGCCTCCCAAGGTTTGATTATATTGATCAGACTTGCCTTGAAATTAAAGTGCCAAGTCTATCTTTGTCTCCTAAGCTCTTGGAATTAAAAGCTAGCACCACCTACCTACCTACCTATCTACCTACCTGTCTCATGTTTACAAAATTCTGTGTATGAAATGCTTTCTGATAATGAGATCTGATGGATGGATGTCACTGCTCTATCCATTGGCCTCTCCAGATCAATACTTTGTGTAAAGGCAATGACCCTTGTTTAAACCATGGATATATTTATTCATAATTAATGAGAAAACTTGGAAAGGGAAAAACTTGATGCTACAGTACTAGATTTTTTTTTCTCTCTAAGGTAGCATCCAAGATTTTGAGAGCAACATATTTGGTTAGCAGAGTTTAGAAGATTTCGTTGATATAAACAAATATTCAGTAATGTCAGTTGCAGTTTGAACTTTTCCCTTCAATTCACTCATTGCCTTAAAAAAAAATAAGAAAACCAATACCTTTGTCTTTTCCCTCTCTCTGAAGTATTTTGTCTTTCAAATCACTGTTTAGTCTTCTATAGCCAATGAATCCATGAGACACTGGGTAAGGTAGGGCATTCTTTTAACTGTCCCTAAAAGGACTAACTGAATCAAAGGGCCATCCTACTTCTGAAAGCATGCTGCCCACACAAACTGGATGGTTGGACACATCTGAAGCTGGACAGCCAAGACCTTTCCAAATGTACCAAGTGAGGAAACACTTTCATATTTACTTTGAGAATGTGAGTGCTCCGACAAGCCAGCCAATTCCTTTGTCTGTCAACTATAAGGAATTGATGCTGCTTTCTCTATCTCAACAGGTGTCCAGACAGAAGAATAAAACACATACAGGAGTCCCATAAATGAGAGGTGAGATTTGTAAAACTCCAAATATATGCACAATTGAGGAAACTGAAGGCAGGTTTTCCTATAGAAGTAGCTATGATGTGGGGCAAAAATTTAACAAGAGTGAAAAGTGAGATCACTCAAGGAGATTATTATTGAACATAAACATAGATACGCATGCAGACATATGTACACACACATCCAATATAATTTTTCAATAAGAGAATGGAGATTTTATTTTTAAGTCTACTATTAAAATGGTACGTGATAAAATAATAAGCAATGTTGTCAAAATATTAAATTTATATAGGAAAGAGCTACCTAACGTAAGGTCACATGAGTAGTAAGCCTCAAAAAGATGGCATTAAATACTAGTAAAATGAGAGGAGGGGAGCAAATATGAAGCTTGAAAGCAGCTTAACAGTTTTTATTAAAACTGGATTGTGAATATTATACCAATAACCGAACTTACTTCTAAGTATATCAGAGCAACGGGATACAGCTGTCCAGTTTCTGTGTCAGCAGCACATAGTTGGATGTCATTCATATTGGACAGAAAGAATGTACACTATGAGCTCCCTTGAATATTACAGATATCCTAAGTTCAAATAAATACCGCAGCATTTATAACCAAGTGAAAGAATGAACTGAGGGAAACCTTTAGAAATTACATAATTCATGTAATTATTAAGATAGAAGGCCTTGTAATTTATAAATAAAAGGATGAAATATTAGGAATGAGATATAATCTGCCTTCAGGAAAAGTTATCTATGATGTTTGTGAATCCCTAAAACTGTAGAGGTAAAATAACAACCAGATATGCATAAATTCAATTGTTTTCTTATATTGTTCTTTTAATGAGTCTGTCTTGATCATCAGTAAGAATTTTCCGTGACCTCTCATAATTCAATACTCTGTATCCAGAAAAAAAAATGGCCATTTCCATCTGTTCTGTTTAGAGTGAGCAATTCTTGGTTAAGTTCATGAATAATAATGAATATGCATGTCCCGATAGGTACTTCACCAAATTTGGCTTATAATTTTGTCCAGAATCAGAGACTTGACAGAAGGGTCTGTGCATATTTGTCTTATTTTGCAAGTGATACGGGAATGATGCTTGTCCCTCTGCCTTTACTCCGTATTCTTGCGTGATAAACAGAAGCATTCTGCCACAATGGAACTGGCCTGTGTTTCAGAACACTTTAGTAAGTGAGCATGACAGACTTTACAGAATTTGTTTCTCATTGAGAACTTAGTTAAATCAGCTTTTTAGATGCCTTTCAGATTTTTATCAGAAGCAAAGAAAAAACATTCTTTCAGCATCAGTTTATCACAGATAATTGTCTCATTGAATTTGCATTCTGATGCATACCAAACTAAAAAAATCCACAATTCTCGGGAGGTGAACTCTATGGAAGATTTCCTATCATGTAAAAGTGACAATAGACAAGAGAGATGAAATGGGAGGAAGGACAGGTTTGAGAGAAAGACCAAAGGTTAGGCTGCAAACTCCCAAGTTCAAGTTAGAAAATTGTTTCTGCTTAATTACCAGCTCCTCTTCAGGCACCAAAAAGAAAAAAAAAAAATGAGTAAGAAAAATTCCAGACAGGCTAAGAAACCAGCCGACAAACCTCATTATTGATGGCGTCAGGTGGTAGATCAATGCCGGAGGAAAATCAATGGTAAAAATATTTTTAGTGGTGCATACAGATGAATCGCCTCAGCAGTAATTCTTCATAGAAACCACAAAGGTCTGCAGCCACCCTGAGAGCCAATGTTTTCCAGGAGGCTAGAACTTACCTGGTGTTTTCCAGATTCCAATTATCCCTGATCATTTTTCTGTAGAATCTGTGACTATTTGATGTAAAAAGCCCAGGTGAGGCAAGGTGGTAGGGAAGACATTATAAAGAGAGAAAGGAAAGCAAAGCAAGGAAGAGAGGAAAAAGGGCAGACTAAAATATTTCACTGACAATTAAATGCATTTTTTCATATAAAAGATTTAAAGGATATCTGTTTTCTATATGTACTCATTTAAAACATTTAAAGACTGAAAGAAAAAACTTGGAAAGCATACATAAAATTAAATAATGGCAGTTTCTAATTAAAAGTGAGTAAGTGAAAATGAATGAAACTGTATCAAAAACTGAAGTTCTAGAACAAATACAAAATATAGAGAGGTTTTTTTTTAGAATACAATAAGGATAGTGGCATGATTTCATAGAACCAGTCTTGTTTATAGCCTCCTACCCAATCTTTCTTTCTATATAATCAGTCAATTAGATTGAAATACTTTTCCTGTTCCAACTGAATATTCAGAACAAATGTCCAGAAAAAAAAAGAACAAAAGTCAAAAAGCTTCTTCCTGGGGGAAGTTCAGAATTCAGGGGAAGAGCATTGCCAGTCTTGGGTTTACTCACTTTGAAGAGAAAGTGGTAACTTGAGTTATGATGAGAGCAACAGATCTGAGGTCTGCCCTTTCATGACAGGCAAAACTGTTCAGCAGCAAACAGATGCAGACCTATGACCTGCAACTGTTGCCTTCTTATCAAGAGAAAAACTGTACTTTCCATGTTGACCTAGGAGATGAAGTGGATAACAAACTTGTGCTGCCAGATATCATTATGCTTGACAGACCGGAAGCATATTTCTCCAGGAGCACCTCCATTCACAAACTTCCTAACTGCCTCTTTGTTCTTTGCACTGGAGCCTCATTTCATGCATTGAATTGCAACAAGCATTAAAAGTTGATCTTCATCTTCAGGTTGTAAAGCACAGCCAAGTTCTCCCACAGATACACTTAGGTGAATTGGAGTAGACATGGTTAGGGATAAACACGTATCAAAGGGAGCCTGAGCTGGGGTAGTGAGGTGTAGGGAACAGAGGAGTAAGGATAGAAGAAGCCTTGTCCTACCTCCAGCATTGACACTCAAGTTACTGCATGAGCCATGCAGACACTGCAAATACTAGCTATAGTCTTCCCAGAACATTTCTCCTTCTCTATTCTTCTGGCTCCATTATCCAGCCTCAAGACGTTTCTCAGCAACATTATAACTAACCTCTCCAATGCAGTTTTCACCTCACACAAAGTGCTTAGTCTCTCAGTGTTCCCAGTGGACATTTAAAGCAAAAATTCAGATCATGCCGTTTTCTATTTTAATGAAAATCCAATTCTACAAATGTCTCCTAAGATCTCTCTTTCCTCCATAACAGTCCTGTATTTTCCATTATACTTCTTGCTCCTCTGATTGATTGATTTCTGGCTTCTTATTGCACTTTGACCCCACTGGACACAGTATGCACTCATTGTCCTCACCAGACATTCATAAGACAGTCTTGATTCTTCATGTTGGTTCACATATTGTTTTCAACCAACGGTTTCTTAAGTAATCATAGCCTAAAAAAATCTCATCACTATTTTTAGCATTTCTTATATTTATTTTTGATTCTGATTTCTAGATTAACATTTTTTATCATGTACACTTATGTGGGAGATTGGTAGTTATTGGCATTGGTTCATTTTTGCTTTCATATTGTCTACCACCTCACACTAGGATGGAAAGTCTATGAGGCTTACGTATTGAAACTTGTTTAATGCTGTGTTCCCAGTGCCTTCAAGAATCCACAGGGCACTGTAATTTAACACTGCACTGTTTTTTATACACACAGAAACATTTTTCTTCTTTATTCCTTTGCTCTTCCCTTCGTTCCTTCATTTCTTCTTTCCTCTCTGCCCTAGTATTGGAATGATCCTATTATCCAGAATCTGACATGTTAGGCAAGTTTCACCAAGCATAGTCTTCATTTGCAAGACATTAAAAATTCATTTGCAAAGCATTAAAAATTCTTCATAATGTGTCTTCAACTGATACTTCCACATTTATTGTTTTCCTTTCTTCTCTGACGTTCTTCAATATAGGTAATCTGTCTATTCATTATTCACTTAAAACCAAATATTTTCATGTCTCAATTTCTTGTTTATCCTACTCCTGTCTTAAATGTCACTTATATTTTATCATCATTCTCTCCATACAAATTCATAAATCTTCCTACTCCCTAAAGTTCAGTGTTTTTTTCTCTATGAAATTATCTCTGATTCTATAGGCACAATGAATTAATACCCCCTCAGTTTCCCTGAGGAGATTATATATCTCTTTAAAAATAATCAATTTATATCAAAATTGTTTATATACCTTGCATAGGATATAGTTTCTAATGAATAATAAATATTTGTTAAATAATTAAGTAGCCTTCTAAGTTCAAGAACAATATATAATAATTTATCAGTGATTTCTTACTAGCTAAACTATGATAACAGTATTGTTTTGTTAATGGTAATTAATTCTGCACACATCATACACTGTTCCAAACACTTTAGAAATATAATTTCATATAGCTCCTATAAGGGCTTTTTTTATAAGTAGAAAGCACCTCATCTGATATTAGAGACAAGGAAACAGACATGCAAAAGTGTATGCTTTTGGGAAAGGTGCTATTGATAACACTGTTAGAGAATCTCCCAGGGGAATGATGTATTAAAAAAGCACATGCAAAGCAGGAAGCTGTCCAAATACATAACATCCTTTTTTTTCTAAATACATAACATCCTTTTTTTTTCTAAATATTATAACTGAATTTACCTTCATTTTGTATATAAACCCCATTAGATTAAAGGATATTAGACTAAAGTATAGTCCATTAGGACATTTGAATGGCCTCATATGACTATGAGTTTGGAAATACTGACAGACTTCACTAGTGAAAAACAGTGAATAGTTCTCATATGGATGGAAATTGCTGCCATAGGGGGAGGGTTTCTACATCCCTCACAAAAAGGAGAATTGTAGTAGAATGCCATGGACCTCATACCCTTCCTTACTAGCTCCACCACTTTCCTGAGAGCAAATAATCTTCTAAAGATGAAGGCTTTAAAAGAGGATTTTAACAGAAGCAGATGAATCCAGATGGTATTGTTTAAGGACTAATCCCCTAAGAAAGTTTTAAATGGGTGATACTTTGCCTTTAGAAAAAAACATAAAGACTGCTAGGGTAGGAGAATTAGTCCTTCTCACATGCAAGTCCCCTCATCGATTGTTCAAGTCAGAGCAATCAGCCTTGAAACCATATACCCAACACCTATAAAGTGGACTCAGCAGGTTGTATTTGTAAATATTTGTGCATATACATATTATATACATAAATATAATACAAACATGAATATGTATGTAAGAATAACAATCAAGTAAAAAGAGGTTACCAATTTGAGAATTTGAGGGATATGGGAGAGGTTTGAGAAAAAGTTATTTGTGAGGAACTGGAGGAAGGAAAATGTTCCCTGGAAGTGATGCAAATATATTTCCATTAAAAATACATAGCAAGGCTGGGCAGTGATATTGCACATCTATAATCCCAGCACTCAGGAGGCAGAGGCAGGAGGATCTCTGTGATTTTGCGGCCAGCCTAATCTACAAGAGCTAGTTCCAGGCCAGTCTTCAAAGCTACAGAAGAACCCTGTCTTGAAAAACAAAAGTCAAAAACAAAACAAAAACAAATTGTTGAATCAATATGAAAAATTAAGAAATATATAATACTATAAATAAAAGAAAGTTGTAAAGTGAAAAGAAAATATCATTAGTTTTTTTAGAAGTTAAAATATAATTTGAGATTTTATGCAGTCTTGATAGGCAGAAAAAATATTTCTTAAAAACTAACAGAATTTTGGCTTCTGGTTTGTACATTTGAATGCAATGGCACATGAGACCACTTCCTAAATATAACCCCAGACACTGAGAGAAACAATTAATAAATGGAATTTTTTTTTTTTTTTTTTTTTTTTTTTTTTTTTTTTTGGTTTTTCGAGACAGGGTTTCTCTGTGGTTTTGGAGCCTGTCCTGGAACTAGCTCTTGTAGACCAGGCTGGTCTCGAACTCACAGAGATCCGCCTGCCTCTGCCTCCCGAGTGCTGGGATTAAAGGCGTGCGCCACCACCGCCCGGCTATAAATGGAATTTTCTGAAACTGAAAAGCTTCTGTAAAGCAAAGGACATGATCAACAAGCTTACATAATGGGGAAAGATCTTCACTAACCCCACACTGGAGAATGGTTGATCTCCAAAAAATACAAAGAACTCAAGAAATTGGTCATCAGAAGAATAAACAATACAATAAATATGTATTACAGACTTAAACAGAGAACTCTTAACATATGAATCTAAAATGGCTGAAAGACACTTAAGGAAAAGCTCAACATCCTTGGTCATCAGAGAAATACAAGTCAAAACAACTCTGAGATTCCATCTTACACCTGTCAGAATGGCCAAGATCAAAAATATCCATGACAACTTTTGGTGGAAAGGATGTGGGGTAAAGGAAACACTCGTCTATTGCTGGTGTGAGTGCACACTGGTACAGCCACTTTGGAAATCAGTATGGTGATTTCTCAAAAAATTAGGGAACAACCTACCTCAAGACCTAGCAATACCACTTTGGGGTATATACGCAAAGGATGCTCAATCATATCACAAGGACATGTGCTCAACTATTTTCATAGCAGCATTATTTGTCATAGCCAAATATAGAAACTACCTAAATGCCCCTTGACCAAAGAATGGATACAGAAGATTTGGTACATTTACAAAATGCAGCACTACACAATAGAAAAAAATAATGACATCTTGAAATGTGTAAGCAAAAGGATGGATCTAGAAAACATCATTTTGAGTGAGGTAACCCAGACCCAGAAAGAGAAATATCATGTACGTTTACTCATAAGTGGCTTTTAGACACTAAGCAAAACAAAACAAAAAACTAAAAATGAGCCTACAATTCACAACCCCAGAGAACCTAGACAACAGAGAGGACCTTAAGAGAGATATACATGGATCTATGACATGGGAAGTAGAAAAAGACAAGGTTTCCTGAATAAATTGGGAGCATGGGATCATGGGAAATAGTAGAAGGGGAGTGGAGAGTAAGGAAAGGAAGCAGAGAAAAATATACAGCTCAATAAAAAATATTTTTAAAAAGCTTCGATATAGGCTGGGCGGTGGTGGCAATCACCTTTAATCCCAGCACTCAGGAGGCAGATTAGGTGGATCTCTGTGAGTGCATGGACAGCCTGACGTACAGATTGAGTTCCAGGATAGACTCCAAAGCTATACAGAGAAATGCCCTCTTGAAAAAAATAAAACAAAACAAAACAAAAAAAGAAAAAAACAAAACAAAAGAAACAAATTCTTGTTTCCTCTATCTCTTTTGGCTCCTAGACACTTTCGACCTCTGCTTTTGTCGAGTTCCCTGAGCCTTAAGGGTAGTGATTTTGTGGAGAAATCCTATTAAGAATGGAGTGTTCCAAGGTGTCTTACTCTCTGTGTAATGTCTGACTCTGACTATAGATCTCTGAATGTGTTTCTATCACTGTAGATAGATGCATCACTGATGGTGACAAAGCAAGACACTGATCTATAAGGTAGCAGAATGCCAATAGGATTTAATGTATTGCTAAGTTCCTTAGTAGAACAGTAAAATTTAGTTTTTTTCTCTAGGTTTCTGGCCCATCTAGCCTCCGGTTATTGGTCATGCAGGCAATATCCTATATGGGTTCCATATTTGTGGAGTGAGCCTTAAATCAAATCAGATAAAGTTTGCTTACTCCCAAAAGCTTTGTGCCTATATTGCACTAGCATATTTTGCAAGAAGAACACCATAGATCCAAAGGTTTATAGCTGGGATGGTGTTTACGTTTCCCCTTTGGTACTGTGCAGAATATCTTCAGGTTCAGGAACACCAGTCAGTAGAGTTGAAGACTCTATGTAGGTACCAGCTCGACTTCTCTGTGTTCAATATATTGTTCAGGTGTTGTCTTCACAACTAAGGCTTTGTCTTCAATTTGTGCAAGGCAACCTGTAGCCTTGGCAACAGACTGGGTTGTAGTTGTGGCTTAGAGTTTTCTCTTTCTGTGAAGAGACAACATGACCATAGCAACTCTTATAAAGGTAAACATTTCACTAGGTGGTTGGCTTACAGTTCAGAAGTTTAGACCATTATCATCATGGCAGGAAGCAAAGAAGCAAGCAGGCAGAAATGGTGCTGGAGAAGGAGCTGGGATTCCTTAGATCTTATTCCAAAGGAAACAGGAAGTGAACTGAGGCACTGCACATGGCTTGAACATCTATGAGACCTCAAAGCCCAACCTATAATGGCATACTTCCTCCAATAAGGCCATAGCTACTCCAACAAGGTCACACCTCCTAATAGTGTCACACTTTATGAGCTTATAGGGGCCAGGGGCATTCAAACTACCATAGGTTGTCTGATGACTCCCATGAGACCCCTTAGGAACACAGTTCAATTGTTCAATTAGATGTAATTCATTTCCAGTATGGGAAGCTTTATTTGGTGATCAGTGATATCCAATTGGCGCTCTGTCTTCCCTGTTATTTGCCAATTTTATTTACATAGCCTTCCTATATCTATATATTTTAGGATGCTCCTTTCGTATAAGATTTCCAAACAACCCATAAAATAGCCCCTATTAATAGTTGACCCTTTTGATATTTTCTCCCTCATCTCACTTTTCTCTCCCTTATCCGCTTGATTCTTCTATTCCAGCCTTCCCTACCCTATCTATTCACACTTATTCTATATATCTTTTCTAGAGAGATCTATCTTTCCCACTAGTCCTTTCCTCTCTATATAACTCCTTTATATTCAAGGAATGAAGTTTGCTTTTCATTGACTTGAAAGTTAATATCTGCATATAAGTGAAAATAAATCATATTTGCCTTTCTGGTCCTCATTCGGAATGATTTTACTTTTTATTTCTATCACTTATCTGGAAATTTCATGATTTCATTTTTAACAGCTGAGTAATCTTTCATTGTGTAGGTCCACTACATTTTCTTTATACATTCTTCTGTTGTGAGACACCTAAGTTGTTTTCAATTTCTGGCTATTATGGATAGAGCAGCAATGCACATGGCTGAGTAATTGTCTCTGTGGTAGGAAGAAGTGTCCTTTGGATATATGTCTAAGAGTGGTACAGTTTGATCTTGAGATAGATCTATTTCCAGATTTATTACAAACTGCCACACTGAGTTTCATAGTGGCTGTACAAGTTTGTACTCCCAGAAGTAGTGTAAAAGTATTCCCCTTATTCCACAATCTTGCCAGTGTGAGATGTCATTTTTTATTGAAGATATTAAATTCAATGGCTTTAATTTGAGCCATTCTAAAGGGTATAATCTCACAGTTTTGAACTGTATTTTCCTGATGACTAAGGATGTTGAACACTTCTTTAAGAAGTGTTTTGACATATGAGTTCTCTATTCAAAATTCTCAATTTAGATCTATACTGCATTTTTTAACTACACTGTTTTCCTGATGTACAATTTTTGAATTTTTTTTTTTATGAAATTGGATATTAGCCTCTTTCAGATGTGTACCTGGTAGAACATCTTTTCTCGTTTTTTGGGGCTGTTGTTTTGTCTGAGTGATAATGTCCTTTGCTGCACAGAAGCTTTTCGGTTTTGTGAACTACGATTAATTGTTGACCTCAGGGCCTCTGCTATCAGTGTTCTGTTCAGAAAATCTTCTGCTGTGCCAACGAGTTCAAGGATATCCATCACTACCCCTTTTATCAGTGAACTTCAGTGCAAACTGTGGACTTTTGATGATAATTTCATGCCATTGCAGGGTCTTTGATTGCATGCATTGCAAGACATTGAGTGTATGGAAATTTGTACATATGAGAAGATATAAGGTTTCTGGAAAATATATGCATTTACTACAGGATTGTTTTGTAGACTTTATACTATCAAAAAGTGAAAATATATAATAAACTTTTAGCTATTCAGTACCAATTTTGCACACAGATATTTAGTGTTTACCTTATAGCTAACCGTAAGTTTTTTTTTTTAAAGCTCAAGAGGATTTCCTAAACATTTTAGTAGCTATTTTGTGGTATATACTACTTCAAACTGTAAATATTTTATCAAGAAAGTTCTTTTACAATGGTCTCCGTTCATCTTGTCTCCTGGGAATCAGATTCTTCTCTACCTGTCTGCTGATGTAATTCTTCCAGACGATATTGAATGAATCATATTTTATAGGTGAGAATAAAAGCTTTTCTTCAACCTCCGATAGATTGGTTTTAAAATATATTTAT
Organism: Chionomys nivalis; assembly: GCF_950005125.1. Lineage (NCBI taxonomy): Eukaryota > Metazoa > Chordata > Mammalia > Rodentia > Cricetidae > Chionomys > Chionomys nivalis. The sequence goes on along the minus strand of NC_080101.1, from coordinate 41,604,142 downwards.
AGGAGGAGGAGAAATAATATCTACCTTTCAAATTCTTCACTGTTTAAAAAGAATCTGAAAACCCACTGAGAAGTACTCTCTGGGGAATACAGGCTTTTGATTATGCCATAGCATGTGGCTTTTGCTTGACTGAGGTGAAAGGTGGAACTAACTGAGGTGATGAGCTCAAGGGAACTTCTATAGATAAAACATGAAAGGTAAAACTGTAAGCATGGTCATTCCTTGAAGAAAAACTAGTTTTTCCCTAAGTATTCCAATCAAAGTTCAACATAAAGCTTCTATAAAATGAATGTAGGATCAAGAAGATTGAAAAACTGTGTTTTTTTTTTTTTAGGAACATGGATATTTAGCACTATTTTCTGGTAGATCCTTGATCATCTTTACCATTCTGGTTTACAAAGTCCTCTAGAAAAATATTTCCAACATGAAAGAATACACAGGAATCTGGAGTTGAGTGATACTTTGGTCAGATTTCAGTGCTAACTGTAATGGTGGTAACCCATTACACTGCTTGGTAGTAAAATTTAAACACTATGCCTGAGGAAATGTTATTGCTACTGTGATTTAAAATGCATATCGTGCCAAACATATTTTAGTAACAAAGTTTTGCAAGTGTCAAAGCCACCTCTTTCCTCACTGCCCGTCACCAGGAGCACTCATGTTGTTTTGTCTTTGCATTTTCAGTTTGCTAAAATCATTAACAAGTGAAGAGTCCAGAGACATAAAATTAGAACATAATTTGTCCCATGTTGTTTCTTTCAGGGATGTAGAATTTATTTTCTCCATATAATAAAAATTAGCCATGTCCAGGCAGTGGTGATGCACACCGTTAATACCAGCACTCGGGAGGCAGAGGTAGGTGGATGGATCTCTTTGAGTGCGAGGCCAGCCTGGTCTACAAGAGCTAGTTCCAGGACAGGCTCCAAAGCTACAGAGAAACCCTGTCTCAAAAAATGAATCAATAAATCAATAAATAAATAAAAATAAAAATTAGCCATGAAAATAGAAGCAAGAAGAGCTTCTTTTCTATAAATTACTCATTTAACACATACATGAACATATATATATATATATATATATATATATATATATATATATACATATATACCCTATACAGCCAACAACAAAGAAAATTCATTATTTCACATCTACCCCTTTATGGACACCTTTAAGGTTCTAATTGAGTATATTCTGAAGACTATTTCAAATTATCCAGTGCAGAAGAGCACATTCTTTCCTTTAACCCTAAAGACACACAATCCACTCTAGTTTACATGATTACAATTGATCAGAAAAAATTTTGCTAGTACTCAGAATAGCCATTGGTTTATATTCTAACCAGTCTATTTTTTCAACAATATTTTATATAATGTTTTCCTTTCCTCAATACTGATTGCTTTTCTGGTCTTGTACTTTGTGACTATTATCTCATGTACTGAAAAAAATTTCCACTAGAGTGGAAGATTTAAACCTTTGGCAACAACAAATTTATTAAAATTTCTAGTTTTAATTAGGATATAGAAAAGCCTTTATGGCTTATGTCTTATGGATAGTATTTTTTTCCTTACTACTGAATTTCACAAGTACTAGAAAGGACAATTAAAGAGGCTTGGGAATATGTAGAGAACAAAAATTTCCTAAATTTTAAAAAAAGTAAAATTGGTTTATAGGTGAATATTTTAGGAAAAAGTAAAATACATATTTAAATAACTTCACTAAGAAAGCACATTTTTGTGGTAGAATTCATAAAATCATTAACTATCCAACCAGTTTCCTAAGATTGTCAGTGGAGGAAAAAAAATAACCCTTTGTAAGCATCTATGATAAGGAAAGCTCATTTTGAAAACAACACAAGGAATGTTTATTTGGTGGGACTGATTAAAAACATTCTCAAATATTCATTAGCTCCTCTGTTTCCTTTCCCCCTCCCTCTTTTATTCTGTATGCAACAATGACAGATACGGTCCCATGGTCTAACACCTATATTATGAAATGTAAGCATTTAACTATAGAGAATAATATTGAAATGATTGAACTAGGAATGAAAAACCTGAAATTTTTCATTCTTTAGGAATAAAGATACTAGAACAGAAATTAATCTTACATTTTGTAACAGGGCACTTTACCATTGTTAACATAGGGAATATTTATCACTGAAAACATTAAGCTGCAGATTTTATTTTTAATTTCTTCCCGAGGAGCTTTATGGCAGACACTGAGATCATAGAGGTGTGAGGAAGGAATTACATATTTAGTTTCCTTCTAACAAGGTGACCATTTTGTAAGACCTCCAATTCTCAGAAACAGTGACTCATCCCCAGATCAAACTCATTAAAGGTTATTTAAGTAATGCCAGGAAGGGATATGACTCTATGCCAAGGCTTCTTTTCCTAGCTCATCAAAGGAAGCAATGCCATGATTCTAAACCAGTTCACATAATTTTATTAACAAGGGTTGGTGCTTAACTAGCCATAGAGTTAAACTTTCAAATCAAGTATCCAAAACCAGCCTAGCAACACCCCGAACATGAAAAGGTTATGACTTAAAACAGTCACAGCTCTCATCGGGTGTTCATTCAGTCTAACACATGAACAGGGGCTAAAATGATTACTGTATTATACAATCACATTGTTCTAATAATTATTTAACCATTTCCTGAACTGAATGACAAAAGTAGAATATCATTAATGATATTCCAAAACTGATCATGCCAATATTTTTTGTAAGAAATTCTCAAGGAATGAAATAAAAAAAGCAAGTACAAACAAAGGCATGATGGATAGCACTCAGGAGATTACAAATATGCGGGAATTATGTGTATTCAGCTACAATGTAGCTGAAGCTCCTGGTAACCCTTCTTTTTATCCTTTCCCTGTTCTATTAGTTGCCTTTATTTTGTTTTCTGCTTTTCTCAATGAAAGGATTCTATACTGAAAGTAAACATGGATTTGCAAGAAAATATAGAGCTATCCACTTTGGATTCTTTTATAAATGAAACATTGGTCCAAATATCTCCTTTCTTTCAATCTTCTAGACACTGATGATTCTCTCCTTCTTTCTCTTTTTTCTCTGCTAAAAATAAAATAGTTAAACGTATTTACTCACCTGTTCAATACTTGCAATGTTGTATTATGTATCTGAAAAAAGAAGCAGCTTACTGAGTACACTGCCGAATCCAGTTTAAACTCATGAGCATAAACTCTAAGAACTTACACTGAAGACTCACAAAGCTTTCATACTTCAGCTGACTTGTCTGTCCCTTCATTCACTTTCTTCATTGATTAAATTTCTCATTACTAAGGCAAAGGAAGAAGAATTTACTTAAGTTAAAAGTTATAATCCACCCAACTAAGCAAAGTACGCTTCCGGAAGAGGATGTGGCTGGTCACAGCACCCCAGGTCAGGAAGTCGGAGAAGTGAACAGATTCTCAGATTACTTTTTCCTTTCTATTCATTCTAAGACCTCACACCACCCTTTCTCATGAAATGGTACCATCCACAATTATGATGGGTCTCCAACCTTAATTATCCTCATTTAGAAAGTCTGTCACAGACATGTTCAGAGGTTTGTTTCCATGGTAACTCTAAACCCCATCCAGATGACTATTAAGAGAAACTATCACATTTTCCCTGGAGATTGAGAACTCCAGTCTTCTCAAAGCTCTCATCACCCACCTCCACTTTGCTCTTAGCTAATGACTGTGTTGATATTTCACTAAAAAATAGAAGCAGACAGAAACAAAATTGTTCCAAATCTAACTGTATCTATCTGTCACAATCTTACCAGGTACTTTACTCTTTTCCTGTTATAGCAGATGAGTTACTTGAATTTCTAGAGATTATTGGTTTTCCTTTAGCACTAGTTCTTATAAATTAGTGTCTACTTGACTATATATATTCTCAAATTATCTCTTACCCATATATGGAACTAGATCTTGAAATTCATTGGATTATGTCCACAGTGCAAAATTTGGTGGCCAGTTTTTAATCACTTCAGTGTCCCAGGACATTTATTGCAGGGAATACTTTTGTGAAACCTAATGTATTATTTCACTTATATTTTCTGTACTAGTGAAGGCTCTTCCAGTCTATTCACTGATCCCTCTACTTGTCTACATCTTGAGACTAGAACATCTAAGGTCATCGTCCTTCGTTCTTGATTTCACATCATAACAGGGTTTCTCTGTGGCTTTGGTGCCCGTCCTGGAACTAGCTCTTGTAGACCAGGCTGGCCTCGAACTCCCAGAGATCCGCCTGCCTCTGCCTCCGGAGTGCTGGGATTAAAGGCGTGTGCCACCACCGCCGGGCCAGAGTTTTTTTAATTTATTTATTTATTAAAAATTTCCACCTGCTCCCCTCCTCCCATTTCCCTCCCACTCCCTGCACTCCTCCTCCCCTTCCCTCTCCAGTCTTAAGAGCAGTCAGGGTGCCCTGCCCTGTGGGAAGTCCAATGCCCTCCACACTCCATTCAGGACTAGGAAGGTGAGTATCCAAACAGACTAGGCTCCCAAGAAGCCAGTACATGCAGTAGAATCAAAACCCAGTGCCATTATCATTGACTTCTCAGTCAACCCTCATTGTCAGCCACATTCAGGGAGTCCAGTCTAATCACATGCTCGTCCAGTCCCTGTCCAGCTGGCCTTGATGAGCTCCCATTAGATTAGTCACACCGTCCCCATGGGTGGACGCAACCCTCACGGTCCTGACTTCCTTGCCCATGTTCTCCTTCCTTCTGCTTTTCATGTGTTTCTTGGGAGCTCAATCTAGTGCTCCAATGTGGGCCTCTGTCTCTATCTCCATCCATCGCCGGATGAAGGTTCTATGTGATATGCAAGATATTCATCAGTGTGGTTATGGGATAAGGCCAGTTCAGGCACCCTCTCCTCTGCTGCCCAAGGACTTAGCTGGGGACATCCCCTTGAACACCTGGAGCCAGGTCTCTTGCCAACCCTAAAATGGCACCCTTAATTAAGATATCTTCTTCCCTGTTCTTATATCCACCCTTCCTCCATCTCAACCATCCCATTCCCCCAACATCTCCCCAATCCTCCCCTTCTCCCTTCTCTCTCACCATCTCCTCTTACTTCCACCCCACCCCCACCCCCATGTCCCCAACTTTTGCCAGATGATCTTGTTTACTTCCAATATTCAGGAGGATAAATATATGCTTTTTTCTTGGGGTTCACCTTCTTATTTAGCTTCCATAGGACCACGAATTAAAGGCTCAATGTCCTTTGTTTATGGCTAGAATCCACTTATGAGTGAGTACGTACCATATTCATCTTTTTGGGTCTGGGTTATCTCACTCAGTAAAGTGTTTTCTATTTCCATCCATGTGCATGCAAAATTCAATATGCCATTGTTTTTTACCGCTGGGGTACCTTCCTGCTGGGCAGAGTCTGTGGAGATTTTATGTTCTATGCTGTGTCTTTCAGATTTTCATCTATCCATGTCCTAAATGCTATAAAACTTCAAATGACCATCCCATAACACAGAACTGCTCCTGTAGCATCTCTTAGACAACATAGACTTAAGATGTCTTTAACTGCCTCCAGACTTTTCTCCTTACCTTAATTATGCTTTCAATTTGCTTATATGACATTCTGGTCCCTCTCATTATTCTGGTAAAATATTGGAATTCTTCACTCCCTCCTTTTGTTTACATAGAAAATAAAATCATAAGAAAATCCTGGAATTTTCTGTGGTAGATCAGTTTCATGAGTCACATCCCAACATCCAATCCCTTTATATTTTTCTTTTTGTAAAAGAGGGCAGTGGTATGTTTATTATCTATTTTAAATATTTTTAATTGGAATATAATTAATCACATTTTACCTTCATCCCCTCCTAGGTACCCTCCCACCGACCCATTACATGAACTTTATTTCAATCTATTAGCCCTTTATAAACTATTATTGTTAATAATATACCATATTATGCATTATATATTGTAATTTTCCTGTAATTTTCTCTTTTAACACTGCTTCGAAAATATAAATAAAAGTGGCCAGCAAACTTTCTTTTAGCATTACTCTAATTAGTTTTGAATATGCACATTAAAGGTACTATTACCCCATTAACTTGAAACTTAGATTTTTTTAAAGGTCAAATTCTGAACTTTCACTCACAGTATTTATAATATTTATATTTTGGATAAGTTTAACATTATCTTTGCATGGTGCCAAAATGACACTTTTATATGAGGTTGCCTACCCATTCCTGACTGCAATTTGGTCAATCAATTAAATATTTCAAACACCTGGAAGCCATTATTAACCATTTGCGCTTGCAATTCCCTGAAACTCTTTGTGTTTCTCAGTGCTTAGATTCCTCTACTGCTGCCTGCTGAGATGTCTTTCTGTATTTAACCTTGGCTTTCAGTTCTCCTTGACAATACTTTTGTTTCCCAACCCAGTTCCTTTCCCTCAGCATTCTACTTCCTGGCTTACACAAAGACCAATAGACAGGGTTATATAATAAATTATAATAAATTGTATATGATCCCTAAAGCCAAAGAACATTTCAAATGCCTATCAACTGCCAAATATATTTTAAAAAATATGATTCCTCTTTATAGTTAAATATTACTTAACAATAAATAGGGATAAACTGTTGAACAAGTGCAGGATGCTAAGGAAAGCATTCTGACACCACAGCCTCTGTACAGAGTGATGGCATTCATGATACAATCAAGAACAGACAACAGAGAGGCTGAGAATTTGCAGTGGTGGTAGTTAGGGAGTTGGCAATCACCCATGGGAAAAACAAAATTAGTATCTTTTGCAGAGGCAAAATTGTCATTGTCTTTACTCTGGTAAGGCTTAACCAGGCACATCTAAATATATATTTAAAAATAGTAAATATTTTTATATGTGCCATAATATGGTAAGTATGACACACAACTAGGAACAAGGGAAAGTAAGTAAGTAGACATAGATTGTTAACAACACTGTAACAACTATTAGTCAGTAGAAAACAGAATACATGCATGCAAAAAATAAAGATATATTACTGCAAGGAACCACGGTTTTGTCTGGCCTAGCTGCTTGGAGAGGCATTTATCATAGGTATTTCATGTGAGAGTCCATGGCGTCTGGGCCACAATGTACCTCACAGTACCCGAAAAACCAATGCACTCTCTCAGATATTGAACCCTTCAGGTCACTTTGTGTTTCCTTTTATGTCCCCTTAGTACATAAGGAAGCATGGAAACTTAACAGGATAATTGGTCTTAGACATTAATCTTGTGAACCCTGTATGACTTGCACACTTCATTGTGTTCTGGCAACTACGACTGTATTGATAATTGTCATTAAGTTGTGTTTCTGATAAAGGTATAAACAGTCTAATTGTTCTCATTAATATTATCACAACTTCAGTTTTGCTTTGGCCCCTCCAAATGGCATGATTTAATTCCTGGCATCCATATCAGGTAACGTTGGCCTGGTCATATACCTGGACACTGACGTATATAAAATATTTAAGTATGTAAAATATTTAAGTAAATTTGCAAATAAAAATGTCTATGTCAGATGAAATATAATTGATTAATATTTTAAGTATATGACAAACTTTTAAAAATCTTTAAGAAGATGAATAATATATCAAAATAAAGATAATTGGTTAGATTAGACATTGCAAAAAAAAAAACCTAAAACATCTAAAACACTTCCCCCAAATCATAAAGTTAATTATGGAAATAAAAAGATGTTGGGTATAATGTTCAACCATTATGTTTGCTAACTTTAGGATGCTTGTAGACTTTTTTTAAAAAAATAAAGTTCTTGCCCCATCACTCCATCCTTTCCCCTCCTTCTGTGATAACCAGACTTTCACATGTGTTGGAAAAACATAATTATATGTAGCATAAACACTCATCTGTTGAGTTAAAACCTGCATGTTCACATTCTCCAAATGATTTATATATGCAGTGAATGGTAACTGTTGCCATAGAGAAACCTGATTTCACTGGTCAAGCAGATAAAGGGTTAGGATTCAAGGCAGTGATGCAAGCTAAGCTCAGGACTACATATTACATGACACTGACAAATAACATGGCAGAAAGAGTTGTGAAAACTCTTCAAGGACGTATATTTTATTTCTTCTTTAGACTAAACCTGTGATGATGTGCGATACTATTCTTTTTGCTCAGGCACTCAGGTTACGTTCACTATCCTCTGACATTTTCCATTTTCTCTCCTAAGCTGATTGTTTTCATAGGAATTGTTGCCATCTTCACATTGCAAATGATACCGTTTTTACAGCAGAAGATACGACTTGTATCCATTCATACAGACACATTAAGAAGTGGATTGTATTAATTGTATTCTAAGATGTTCTTGGCAACAGACTAAATGACAAAACATTTTCTTTTGTCAGAGTTCTATTAGGTGATGCCAATGTGAACCATGGAGAAATATGACACTTTTATTATTTTAATTTGAGTCCCAAGGTCAGGATCATGTCTGTGACTCTATTTTGCCCATTATTTTCTATATCATTGTAATGATGTTAATGGAATTCTTTTAACTAAACTGTTTAATCAGGTCTACAATCTATTAATTGCATATTTAGAAGTAATCTCATGTCAGCATTACTTAATCCACCAGAGGTTCAATTCAATAATAAAATATGCCTTTATGAAGAACATTATTATTGAAGAGAGTTCAAATAGTGCAGTATTTTATTTATTGTATTCTATTGTATAGCTATCCTAAGCAGAATTTGAAACAAAAAAAATATTATATATAACATTATATATATGTATATATATATAAGTTCTCAGTACAGATTGAAAAATAGCTCCCTTATTAATAATTAGTAATTAGCATTAATTAGTGGGCACATGGCAGTTTCTCAGAAAGGGACACTATTTGCATAGTCACCTGGGTCAAAGTCTCTAAAATAGTTAACATTATTTTGTTTTGTTTTGTTTTGTTTTTTTATTTTTTTTATTAATTAATTTATTTAATTATTAAAGATTTCTGCCTCTTCCCCGCCACCACCTCCCATTCCCTCCCCCAATCAAGTCTTCCTTCCTCCTCAGCCCAAAGAGCAAGCAGGTTTCTCTGCCCTGTGGGAGGTCCAAGGACCACCCACCTCCATCCAGGTCTATTAAGGTGAGCATCCAAACTACCTGGGCTCCCACAAAGCCATTACGTGCAATAGGATCAAGAACCCATTGCCATTGTTCTTCAGTTCTCAGTAGTCCTCATTGTCCATTATGTTCAGCGAGACCGGTTTTGTCCCATGCTTTTTCAGACCCCGGCCAGCTGGCCTTGGTGAGTTCCCGATAGAACATCCCCATTGCCTCAGTGTGTGGGTGCACCCCTCGCAGTCCTGAGTTCCTTGCTCGTGCTCACTCTCCTTCTGCTCCTCCTTTGGATCGTGAGACTTCAGTCCAGTGCTCCAGTGTTGGTCTCTGTCTCTGTCTTCTTTCATCGCCTGATGAAGGTTAATATTCAGGGGGATGCTTATATGTTTTTTTTGGGGGGTTCACCTTCTTATTTAGCTTCTCTAGAATCACGAATTATAGTCTCAATGTCCTTTATTTATGGCTAGAAACCAAATATGAGTGAATACATCCCATGTTCCTCTTTTTGGGTCTGGCTTACCTCACTCAGGATAGTGTTTTCTATTTCCGTCCATTTGTATGCAAAATTCAAGAAGTCATTGTTTTTTACTGCTGAGTAGTACTCTAATATGTATATATTCCATACTTTCTTCACATGGGCACAGGAGAACACTTCCTACGTATAACCCCAGCAGCACAAACACTAAGGACATCATTGAATAAATGGGACCTCCTGAGACTGAGAAGCTTCTGTAAAGCAAAGGACACTGTCACTAAGACAGAAAGGCAACCCACTGACTGGGAGAAGATCTTCACCAACCCCGCAACTGACAAAGGTCTGATATCCAAAATATACAAAGAACTCAAGAAATTAGACCGTAAAAGGTTAATCAATCCAATTATAAAATGGGACACTGAGCTGAACAGAGACTTTTCAACAGAAGAAGTTCAAATGGCCAAAAGACACTTAAGATCGTGCTCAACTTCCTTAGCAATCAGGGAAATGCAAATCAAGACAACATTAAGATACCATCTTACACCGGACAGAATGGCTAAAATCAAAAACACCAATGATAGCCTCTGCTGGAGAGGATGTGGAGAAAGGGGCACTCTCATCCATTGCTGGTGGGAATGCAAACTTGTGCAACCACTTTGGAAAGCAGTGTGGCGGTTTCTCAGGAAAGTCGGGTTCAACCTACCTCTCGACCCAGCAATACCACTATTGGGAATATACCCAAGAGATGCCCAAACATACAACAAAAGTATATGCTCAACTATGTTCATAGCAGCATTGTTTGTAATAGCCAGAACCTGGAAACAACCTAGATGTCCTTCAATGGAAGAATGGATGAATAGTTAACATTAAATAGTTGTACATTAAAGTGTCTGTTTCTTTCTTTCCTTGAGAAAGGCCCTTCTATGAAGTCAGAGTGGGCTGGCCCTTGCCATGTAGCCAAGGCCAGTTTTAATTTCATACTGATCATTCCAATCCCCCCTCCTGAATGCTGGTATTCGAGTCATACAACCATCATGCCAAATTATGCAAACTTCTTGGAGTCTAACGTAGGGCAGAAATTAAAATAAAATCTTATTTCTTGACAATAAAGAATGTATTTCAGGGCTGAAGAGATGACTAAGTAGTTAAGGTCACTTGCTGCTCCTCCGGGGGACTGGTATTTAATTCCCAGCATCTACATGACTGCACAACCATTTTTAAACCAGCCTCAGGGTATCTGATACTCTCTGCCAGCCTCCACAGGCACTGCACACGCATAATGTAAATGCAAACCAAACTCACAAGCACATATAAAAATTGCAATTATATTTGAAGTGTTTGTTAAACTCTTGCTTTTGATGAAATGAATAATTTTCATGGAAAATCATTGTGTAGTCCAACATAAAAATGAGGACTATACAGTTTCTTTTAGTTAAATGTTATAGATTTTGAGGTGTAGGGTATAATTTTAGATTATTTCATGTAACCATTTGCTTAATTGTGAATTGCTATCATTTCATTGTAGTTCCAGTCAGGATACGATATTAGGAAAACTACGAGAAAACCAGGTTCCATATGTGCAAAAATTCTCCATCAGATAAATTCATCACTGCAAACTAAACAACCAACCATAAAAATTTCCATATAGCATCCATTCACATGCTAACTATACAAACACACAGAGAGAGAGAGAGAGAGAGACAGAGAGAGAGAGAGTGTGTGTGTGTGAGAGAGAGAGAGAGAGAGAGAGAGAGAGAGAGAGAGAGAGAGAGAGAGAGAGTTGGTATAGATTTTTGCTTACGGCTTAATCAGATTTCCTTCTCTGACTGAATAGTTTTAGCACAGTAGGTATGAGAGATGGTACCAGACTTAGATCCCGAGTACCAAGTTCAGTGTGTTAACACAGAAACAACCAATGGTAAAGAAGCTATTTTGAAGGGATAAACTCTTTATGAGGAACAATTATCTTAGGCTTTTGTAGAAGTGTTAAGTCTATCAACAATTGAAGAAGAATCTTATTATAAATATGGATTCTAGCCGTGGATTAATGATGAGGAACCAGTGGCACAAAGGTGAATGGGCGCCAACCGAGACTGGCCAAAGCTGAAACAGTGCAGCTGGGACTCTGTTTTCTTGTCACTTTTTTTCTCACAAATCTCATATACTCTGAATAGTTTCATAACTTCCTTTCATCTTCTGACTCTTAGGATTTCCGGTAGCCCACAATAGGATTGCTTCACTTGTGGCACAAGCAAGTAGACCCTTCTCATTTCCTGCTCAGCTTTGATACTAACAGCCTATCTATAAACACTGCATACCGTCACCACACACAAATAGTTTTGCGTCAGGAATATTAGTGACATAGCATGTATATTTTACATTTCCTTTGTGATATCATCTGAACATTAAAACAGTAACTTCTCAGATTTCTTAAATGTCCTCACCCAACTACAGAAAGATGTTCAACATTGTTTAAAAATACTGGGAGATTTGCTACTATAATAATTATGTGAGTATAATAATTATACTCATCTTGTATGAATAATGCTACATGTCAAATTGAAATTGTTATTGTTAAAATGTTTTATTTTGTTATTAATTATGTGTGTGTGTGTGTGTGTGTGTGTGTGTGTGTGTGTGTGTGTGTGTGTGTGTGTTTGACAGGGAGGTATGTTCTGCGACTACAGTTGCCAATAGAGGTCAAAGTAACTGGGTCCCTCTAGAGCTGGATTACAAGCAGTGCTTAGTTGTCTGATGTCAGCGCTAGCAACTGGACTTGGGTACTCTGGAAGTCAGTTTACACTCTTTAGCACTGAACCGTTCCTCCATATGCAAAACTGAAGTAATTCTGGCAATAATCTTCAGTTGCAGTTTTGTACTTGTTTGTCTTCCTTGCTTATCAGAGGCATCTGGGAGAATCTCTTCATTTCTTGCCCGTTGTCAGGCAATTGTAAGACCAAATACATGTTGGGGAGTTTTGTACAGTGATATGAGATTTTTGAAAGTTACCTACACACTGTGATGAATGAACTTTATAGAAGTAATTTGAAATTTACTATTCTAAGCAATAATAACCACACTGTGGTTTTTAGGATTCTGTGCTAAGTTTGTCACAAGTAGCATAAACCAGTGAACTCTCTTAAGACCATATGAGTGTCAGAGAAACTACGGCTATTCAAGTATAAGTCTCAAGGAACACCTTGATTCTTGATTGGTAACATGAAATGTTTTTTTCTTTCTCCCTCCCTTCCTCTCTCCCTCCCTCTCTCCCTCCCTCCCTCCCTCCCTCCCTTCCTTCCTTTTTTAATTTTATAGCACAGGTGAAGACACAGAAATCACTTTCTTTACTAAAAGGAATTTTCATTTTTTTGCAAGTAATAAACCTTATTTTATTACATTTTTTAAAAACAAGAAAAATGCAACATCTTTAAAAAAAAGCCCAAAATTTACTGGTAGTAAAAATTCCTTCAAAGTTTCATCTACAATAAGAAATTAAAGAAACCATTAAATATTTAGGACCCTTCAACATCAAAAGTAAAATCTAACTGTATATTGTAGCCCCTGAAAAAGCTATAAATTCCTTTTTTAAAAAAACAAGCATTTTCTCTATGAACAATCTCATCAGCTATACAAAATTCTGGACATTTTTATACTGAAACTAGTGTTGAGCTGCACTTAATTTTCACATTCTTAGCAAAAGAGTCCCCTGAGCACACACACTCCACACATTTTAGAACAGCCATTTGTTCTTCCTCCTCTTCTTCCTCATCATCTTCTTCTTCTTCTTCCTCTACTTCCCCTTCCTCATCTTCTGGTTCATTCTTCTTTGAGTCTTTTGGCCTACCAGGACCCTTCTTTTCTGCTTTACTTTTGCCCTTGGCACAGTTTGCAGCAAGATCTTTCTCATACTTCTTCTTTAGTTGAGCTGCTTTCTGCTCACACGGCAAACTGTTCAGACTACATCTCACCCAATTTTTTTTTTTTTTTGCAGTATCTCCAATAGACAGGCCTGGTGTTTACATTTGATTTTTGGCAATGTTCAGAGCAATACAGGAAGGTGGCAGACAAATTTATTCTAGGAAAGCATAATCATTATCCTCTATGCTGTTCACTCTTCTACTACTGAATGTAGACTGTGCAATCTCAGATAATAATCCCAATTTTCATTATCTGTCATTTGTTTGTTATCTATCTATCTATCTATCTATCTATCTATCTATCTATCTATCTATCATCTATCTATCTATCTATCTATCATCTATCCATCCATCCGTCTATCTATCTATCTATCTACCTATCTATCTATCATCTATCTATCTATCTATCTATCATCTATCTATCTATCTATCTATCATCTATCCATCTATCCATCCATCCATCCGTGTATCCATCTATCCATCCATCCATCCATCCATCCATCCATCCATCCATCTATCTATCTATCTATCTATCTATCTATCTATCTATCTATCTATCATCTATTCTAGACCATCTATCCTGAACAAACTCTCTGCAAAGTACCTGATATACTTTAGGAAACCCTTTTCTTCCATCACACCTCTGGTCTTTGACTGAACATTTTAACCTGAAATATTTGTTTTAAAATGACTGAACATTTTAACCTGAAATATTTGTTTTAAAATGACTGAACATTTTAACCTGAAATATTTGTTTTACAAAGAATTTCAGCTTAAGTTTGAGTCTTTGTTGTATATTTGCCTAGAGTATTTTACTTTGGTTTGGTAATTTAAGGTATCAGACTCAAGGGATGAGATATAAAACCTGTCTTTTCCTTCCCTTTTTCTCTGAGGTACAAAGCTTTCATTAAACAACCGGAATCTTCTCCATGGTCTTTAGACACAAATCTCTCCCTGCCCCCAACCAGGCTAAAGGATTCTTCTAGAATTCTCTTTAGAGATGTAATACGTTCTTCTTTATGTCTTGCAGCAGTAATTTTACTTTGATCTCACAGCCATGGAACCATTAACCACACGGCAGCTCATAAGCAAGGTGAAAGGCAGCAGCAACTGTGATTTCCAGTCTAAGGTCATCACCCAGGACTTTTTTCAGAACAACTATTACAATGAAGAACGGGCTACAGCCACAAAAGGAATGGTTATAATTTATGCCTGACTTACTTCAGCAGAATATAGTTTATTTATAAACTGCTTATGGCAAACTCTGTATGCCCCTGTTCTATGCATGTGCTGAACTGTCTTCTGGTAAATTATTTAAATTACACCTAGCAGTAATTCCTGAGGACTTTCATACTTCATTTTCTCTATTAATGTAACAGGGAAAAGCTGCTTTGCAAGGATTGCTCTAAATTCCCAGAGTGTGAGTTCCAGACTCTGTATGTGTTGCATTAAGCCTGTCAAAAAACGTGTCTTCTCCCGAAATTTATTACTGAAGTTTCTCTACCCGAGCTACTCATTGAAGCCTTACAGAAAGCTCATACATGATTTAAACTGCTAACATCATTGAAAGAAATAGGTCAGGTTTAAAAAAGTCCTGAATTTAAGCTACCTTCACTTATTACTTATGCAAGATTATGCATAATTTAGCACACTGCTGAATATGCAAGGACAGAATTATTGTTTACCAAAATATTTACTCTGAGTTGGAACTCATGTTTTAGTGAGATAAGGTGACTTCTCAGCATTTGCTAATCACTTATGAATTAAAAAGACAATGAGTGGGATTCTGATTGGGTTGATAACTGTATAACAGTGCATGGAAACAGAGATCTTGTTTAACAACTTCATTGAAGTAAAATACACGATACTGTTGTGCACACAGCGCAGTTTCATTAAAAGTAGTGTCATTCTGAAACATTTTTCTATTTTTGCTTAAATCCGCTTCTCTCTCTTCTCTCTCTTCCTCTCTCTATCTCTGTGTGTGTCTCTCTTCTCTCCCTCTCTCTATCTGTCTGTGCCTCTATGTGTGTCTGTCTGTCTGTCTGTCTCTCTCTCTCTCTCAAACACACACACACACACAAATACACATACACACTTCAGATATCGTTCCTATGAAATGCTCTATCTCCACTCCTGCTCTTTGTACTTTAAGATAAACATTGCATTACAAAGTATAGAACCAGGTTGAAAGGTGAAGATCCACTAATATGAAAGTGCAATTTGGCTTTAAATCAGGGTCTTTAGAGCAACTATATACTAAAGGTTATGTTCAGTAGAGCATAAGTACTGTTTGATATCTAATGGTTTTAGTTGTACATTTTCATATAAGCTTTTAAAAGGGTAAGTGCTAAAGAGCTAAAAGTAAATCCTTATTAACATTTATCATATTTTAAAGTAGGAGAGTCTTAGCACAATTATAGAATCGGGGGAGGATTTTGTGTAGTATTATTTAAATGAATTTAGTTAAATTTATAGCATGTAGGTACCACAATAAATTTCAATTAAACTGAATTAATATTACCTGGGATCACTATACAGAGGTAATATGGCAAAAGAAATCTAAAAATAAGTCTATTACACAAGCTGAATAGTCATGTTTAGGATAGAGCATCAGTAAGTGAAATCAGGATATTAAAAGGGGTATTTGAGCTCCCGTGTTCACCATGGCACGGTTCTCACTATTTAAGGTATGGACTAAATTCAAACTCTTAACAAAGGATTAAAAATTATGCTATATGCCCCCAATAGAACATCTTTCATCCATAAAGAAAAAAATATTAGCAGCAAAATAATATAATTAGAGGCTGTTAAGCAACATGAACTAGCTAGGCAGAGACAGATAATCAACACATATTTTCTCTAAATTGTGGAAGTTAAAAGTAGAACGCTGAGTGAAGGTAAGGGAGGATTTGGTAAGGGAGGGCACAATTGACTGGATTCCTATTCTTTTCCTACGAAGAGCCAAAGCCACCTGAGATGAAAGATGAGAACATCTTAGAGAGTTGATTCTTATTTTTACATTTAATAAGATTTTAATGTAAAGGAAAACTAAACTGTAGGTTGAAAGACATGTATATTTTTTTAAAAAAACAAATATTTTATATGGGCTATTGAAAGAGATATCCCATTATGTTAACATGTCAATTGGTGTCATTTTTCAGGTCTTTGCTAGGCAACCTTATTATTGAAATTTCATGGGTGGCGCTTTCCACTCACATGTAATAGTTCAGAGCTGTCTTTTTATTATCTGGACCTCACAATCTTTCTGCCATTTGTTCCGTGATGCTCCCTGAACCTTAGGTATAGTGGTTGTATTGTAGATTTATCAACTTTGGCTTGGAACCACATTCAGTTGTTATCTTCATTTTGTTCAGTTGTGATCTACTGTAAAGATCTTTGTATGATGCAGATGGAACTCTGGTGAGAGATCAGTGTCACATCCATCTGTGGGCATAAGGTTACATATTGTGAATACATTTAAAAATCATTCTTATTTCAGAAATGACAAATGTATCCATGAGGTCCATGGCCTCAGCAGCCACATGAAGCGGAATCGACCTTTCTACTGAGTGGGCATTAAGTCTGAATAGATGGTTGTTGGTTATTCTTAGCCTTTAAGTGACTGTGGAGACTTACAGAATATTAATGACTGCTGATGAATGGATCCCCCAGATATGCCTTTCCAAATAGTCAGTCCTATACATGCAAACAGAACTTAATGTGCTCAGCAGGTAGTATTTATAAGTTTATATGCATGTATGTGATGATAACATTTAAAGACTAAGAGTCCATGAATTTGAGAAGGGGAGGTAACATGAGAGGACTTGAAGAGAAGGAAAATATATCTAACTAAAGTACACATACATGAAATCCTCAATAAATGAGCAAAGATTTTTCAAAGGTTAAAATTTTCTGCTAAAATTAAGTTTAGTGGTATATGCCTGTAATTATTACTTGTAAAAGGTAGAGGTCAGAGGATCACTTCAGTACTAGTGTAAGGCCAGCCTGGGATACATGAGACCCTATTGAAATAAAAAGAAAAATTGTCCTTAAAAGACTGTAAATATGATACCAGACAGAAACACATTATACCATAGCAGTAAAGTGAAAATGTAATGTAAATTTATGAAGAGTAATATTATTTTATGGATAATCTTGGTCAATGGAAAATACTTGTCCAGCAAGCACAAGGCCTATGTGTTTGACCTCAGTAACACAAAATCTGTGTTTTAAAATGTTTTGTATATTTTCACTAGATTCAGAAAATTAGAAAATTTTATTTTGTTTCCTAAATTTATGAAGTAGATAGGAAGAGAGTATGCTTTTCAGACAATTTTGAAAAACAAAAGGTATTGAGTGGCAAAGTATCAGAGCTATGGGGTATTCAAGTCAGGCAACTTGCTCCTACAGTGAATCTAGTCTTGCAGTTACTTTCAGTCAAATAGGAATACAATACAAATTTTGTGTATTAATTGAGTTTCTTATCAGCCAAGTTTGCAATATTTTTCAAGTGGAGACAGACCAAGTGTTGTAAAAATACACTGTAAATAAAGTTTGTCACGTAATGGAAAGTTAGTACTAAAGAATAACCATTCAACCAAAAAACAAATGAGCATCAAGCCGCAGAACATCCAAACATAAGAAGCACAGAATAGACGATTAAAGCTTTGCTTTAACCCCTGCACTTGGGTGGAAGAAGCAAGTGTCTCTCTGTGACTTAGAGGCAGCCCACTATACATAATGAGTTACAGTCTAACTAGAGTTACATGGTAAGACCCTGATTCAACAAAACAACACCGTGTCTATGTGTATCTGTGCAGATTAAATGACATGCAGAAATATGTTAGTGTTACTCATATTGATTAAAAATAGAAAGCCCAACTTATATGTTCTTTAGTACACTCATATATAGATATATATTAGATAAATAGAGAAAGAAAAGAAAATCCATGATGGAAGTGAATTCTTGAAGAGTCCAAATACTAAATAAAATTTCTGAAAATTTCCAAGTTTTAATTCTGGGTTGAGTAGTATAAAAAGACCTATTATTATATACTTTCTAGTGTCTGATGTATTACTGCAAATCAAATACTTCAATAATTTCTGTTTATATATATTAGTATAGTCACATATTATAGATACACATCAACAGATGGAATTAATATACATTCTAGTATAACTATAAGAAAACTCACACTGTATAAAAATTAGGGAACTAAAATAATAAAATAAATTTAACAATATTTTTCCTATCGCTTGAGGCCAGGAATCATTTTATAACTGATTTTAAGATAAATTTTGTTAGACATAATCAGTCAAATATGCACAATGATGCATTATTATCATATGTTCAGGGAGAAACATAAAAAGGGTTTTGGTACAGTTTGCTCCAATCTTTGTGCAGTGGCAGTTCGATGTTGTATACTTACCACAAACAATAATCATAAGATCATGTCCTACTTTCTGATAGCAAGTATCATCTGCTATTTAAAGGGCAGATAATCAAGGCAAAATAAGAATCCTTTTTAGTAGCTTCCTCTAATTAAAGTACTTATTCTAAAGAAAGAAACCATACTAAGTAAGTGAAAGTTAGGCGTTTCATTAAAGCATAATTGACTATTTACTGTAAAACACTGTTTTCCCACTGATAGTGGACCAGTACATAGTTACCTGCAGTGTGGACAGTTGTTTAAGGAAGAACACTATGCATGTAATATGCTATCTAGTGTGAAAGGTCTCGCTTGTTTCTCAGCATGATTTTCTTAACATTATGTATTACCTGGTGCTATTTAAAGTTTACAATCCCTCATTGTTGACTATTATTTGTTGTTCTTCAAATAATACAAAATTACTTCCCACCATTTCTTAGACTTACCCTACAATTCTATATAAGTAGGCTTTAGTTTGAATTTTAGAATCAATTTATGTTCTATAAGCCTTTAATTATTTTTTTCTTTTTTAATATGTACTATCTACTTGATAATTACAAATTAAAATCCCTAAATGCATTCGGTGATTCTTGATTTATATCATTGAGAATTATATTCCATTTGATGTACTAATCTCTGGTGATGTTATGATTTAAATTAAAACAATCTCTGCTCACTAGGATTTCTTAGCATTTTAAGAGGGGTGTGATCTTCCAAGAAGGACTCTTCATGCAGGAAAAGCAGCATGGAGTGTAAGGGGACCATACTCAGATAGACATACTGCTCAGTTTTATAAAATCAGTGGCAGAGTTTACAAATGAGAATCAGGATAGCAATAATACACAGGAATATTTTTCTGAGTTAAGGATGGGACAGATTAGAGTGAAGAATGACAGTATACACAAAAGATAAAGCCTGTTTATTTGTTTTTCAGTTGAAGAAAGAAGGCACAATTATATGGTTTAAGTTAATACAGCAATCTCAGACAATAACTAAATAGACACAAATACTAAATAAATTCATAGTAAATCACTCACCCATAGTAAATCTTTGTTAAGGATACTAAACTTACTATAGAATACTCACTGTTGTAACATCCCATCCTTGTATGGTTTTACTGGGGATTCAGATAATCTGGAGGTGTTAACAATGACTTGTTTGTATAACTAAAATATATTTATATCTATTGACACACATTAAATTTAAATATTTTGCTGTGTATGGCTACCAAATTCATATGTTTAAACCTACACCTATAGGATGCTGGTTGCAATAAGTGAAGTTGTTAGAGAACATAAGCTTCCAGAACTGTAAGCCATAAAGTCCTGTCTTTTATAAACTATCCACTGTACATAAGTTTGTCAAGGCAGTTCAAATAGATCAAGACATCAATATCCTGCAAATTACTCAGAGCGTCTCATTTGTACCTCACCCCCAACATTTAGAATACTGCTTTGGAAACAGTGTATGCTTCAGGAGTAAAAAATATTGATGCCAGTTCAGAAAATATTATCAATAATAGATCCTTCAGAATTTTATTACAATTATAAATTTCCCCACTGGTGCAACACTTTCACTTACATGAAAAGAAATGACTATATGCTACTGAATGCAAATTTTTCTACCTGCAAAAGTATTTACATGTCTATTCAGAGGAAAAAGGCATTAATTATAAGTTTTTATATGGAACCAGTGATATTTGCACTAATTTTTAACTACTTTTGGTACAGTTATTATAGCATAACTTCATAATTCATTTTTCTAGTACAAATGTTTATTTTACAGCACCTAAGTCTCTTTAAATATTATGGCTGAAAATAAATCTGAAAAGTTTTCTTTTGCTTATGAAGTATTTGGTTCTAGTTCATAGAACTGTCATTAGACTCTCTCTCACACACACATATACACACCAATGACAGGTGAGGAACGATGAGTCTTTTTATCTTAAAAATTTCATACTAACAATGAAACCAAAACTATTATAGGAAACTCAGATTAGGCAACCTTCAAAGGCAATGGAAAGCCAGAATATGAAAATATTTTATTATCTTTTTCTGTATAGCAGAATTTTTCTTTGTTGAGCCATACTTTCCCAATGAGCAGTAAGGACTCATAACTTTATAGATTGACAGATTTGAGTCAAGTGTGTGCTCTGGAATCAACTGTAGATGCCATAAGAATATAAATGATGGGATCAGCTGGAGTCAGGGAGGAGGTCTGGAGGGAGTGCCTGGCAGAGCAATTACCCAGTGAAGGTGAATAAGTTTGCTGTAAATATAAATGCTTATTGTATTTATCTCTCATTTTAAGAAATAATAAATACTATTCATTTGTAGCTATTGCTAAATAAATTTCAAACAATGGATTCCATATTTCTATTTTAATATGAAGGTAAATGTTCTCTATTCAGCATAAAAATCCATTTTAAGTTTTTGATTATAATATAATTAGGTTATTTCCCCCTTAATTTTCCTTCTTCAAACTTTCCTATATACCTCTTGTGCTTTATTTTGATTTTATTTTATCTTTTGCCATAAATTTTTGTTTTATACATTTATGCTTATGTACATTCATATGTATTCCTAAATACAGTGTTGACCATTTGATATTAGATAACCAATTTGAGTTCTCTTACCTAAGAAAGTCTATTTCTCCCATTGTTCCCTGGTAGCCTGTAGTTCTTTACATTGGATGAAGGCCTTATGATCCTTCTTCCCCCATCCACTTTAGCATTGATGTTGCTGTTGTTCAGATCACATTTAGACAGTCATGTTGGTGAGACTTTTGTAGGTGGAGTTTCTGACAGTACTAAGAGCCACACTCAAAACAAACTCTCTGATCCTCTGGCTCTTACAATTTTTTTTTATTAAAATTTTCCACCTCCTCCCCACCTCACATTTCCCTCCTACGCCCTCACTTCCCCTCCCCCTCCCTCTCCAGTTCTAAGAGCAGTCAGGGTTCCTTGCCTTATGGGAGGTCCAAGGTCCTCCCCCCTCCATCCAGGTCTAGGAAGGTGAGCATCCAAATGAACCAGGCTCCCACAAAGCCAGTCCATTCAGTAGAATCAAAACCCAATGTCATAGTCCTTGGCTTCTCAGTCAGCCCTCATTGTCAGCCACATTCAGAGAGTCCAGATTGATCACATGCTCCATCAGTCCCAGTCCAGCTGGCATTGGTGATATCCCATTAGATCAGTTCCACCATCTCAATGGGTGGACGCACCCCTTGGGGTCCTGACTTCCTTGCTCATGTTCTCCCTCTCTGCTCCTCATTTGGACCTTGGGAACTCAGTCCAGTGCTCCAATGTGGGTCTCTGTCTCTATCTCCATTCATCACCAGATGAAGGTTCTATGGTGATATGCAAGATATTTATCAGTGTGGCTATGGGACAAGGTCAGTTCAGGCACCCTCTCCTCTGCTGCCCAAGGAACAAGCTGGGGACATCTCCTTGGCTCTTACAATCTTTCTGTCTTCTCGTTCACAGTGTTCCCTGAGACTTTGGTAAAGCTGTAGCTTTATCTGTAGGGGCAGAGTTCCACAAGTCTGTTTTGATTGTGTCTTTTTTTGTAACAGTCTTTGTAGCACAGAGAAGTTTCATTGATAAAGAGTAAGAACTAAACTTACTTGTGGATATAGCGACAGATATCAAGAATGTAGTTAGAGATTATCCTGGTTTAGTAAAGAGACAGATGCAGGTTCTCTTCTTAGGTTAATGACTTCACTAGCTCAGAGTAGTTGGTTGGTTTTCCAGCAGGCATGATTTCCCCTGATAAGTATTTAAGTCCAATGAGAGGTGCTTGTTATTGCCAAGTGTGACAATACTTCACCCCTAGAATTATTATGCCATGCTGGTCATAGATGTCATAGATGGATAGAACTGTTGGTTGCTTCCCTCCTTTGGGAGATGGCATGGTTTCCTCAGGAAGAAGGCAATGAGGTATGTTTCAGCTGAGGGGTCTCTTGGACATAAGTTGGAAGTGCTTGCCTTCAGCAATAGAACTTGCTTTCCAACTCAGGAGTCAACTAAAGGCAATATCAATGGTCTGTAAGTTTGTGAGTCTCTTGGAAAAAAACACTGAAAAAAGCTCAAAAAACAAACAAAGAAAAAATAAAGACTCCTTGTATATGGTGTTGGGGTTTCTGTTACATGGTCTTTGGCACTTGAAGGAAGCACAATGAGAAAATTTCATTTAATTTTTTGTGTATTTTTATATAGACTTACACTAATCATTTTAATTTTTAGTAGATCATTAGTATTATAATTTTCTATGACTTTTTCAGATATCCTTAGTGTTATTTTACCCTCTTCTCTCTTCTGTATTTTCTTCTTCCATTCTCCCTAATTACAGCCCTTTTCTTATATCCCTATTATACCACCTTCCTTAAACCTACTTTAAATCCCTCCATAGCATTAGCAACATGTATTAGATGATACTTTCCATTGCTAGGATTCTCACATATCTGCTTATTTCATAATAGTAATCATTTTTGAAAAGCATATTTGAAAATATCCAAGAAATGCAAAAATGTAAAGCCTCTTCTAGATGTTCTGACAATATATAGTAATAGCCATGTATAAAGTGATAGCCTAGATTACCTTTTAAATAGTCAAATCTGTCACATCCGGTGTTACCAGTCACAGGAGAAAACCCATAGAGTGTTTAATAATTCATCCTCCCATGTAAGGTCTTGAGAAAACTAAGAATAACTTGAGAATTTGAGTTTATGAACATTTGTATTCTTCCATGTAAATTAATAAACTGTCTTTTAGAGTTTTGTGCTGCCTCCTTTGAACATGATAACTGTCAATTGTCTGTGTGGATTCCATGGTTTCTTAGTGAGCTGGCCAAAATGACTTCTGATCCTTTCAGACTGAGAAGCAACCTTGGTCGAAAATGTTTGTCTTGGAGAGAGAAGATACTAGACAATCTAGGGTTCTGAATGAACAACTCCAAGTCAGTTCTTTCCCTGTGTCTCATTGTACACAATTTTAGAAATGCAAAAGAAGTACTTGTTTTGTTTTGGTAGCTTATCAATAATAACATACACTAAACACTTATTAAGCAAACATTTAGAAAATAAGTGTCTTCTTGCCCCATACCTTAACTTCCTTTTTACTTGATTCCTAAGGTAAAATATTTAATTTGATTTTTAAAAAGACAGTAGTCTTTTAATGTAAGTGGGGCATCAGGACCTCAACTCTATCACTCTGGCACAAGTTTGTTGCCTGCAGACACAAATTTCTTCCAAGATAAGTGTTTTCATGTCTGTTTCTACATGTAATGGGAATTTTTTTATGCATTGAAAATGTCACCAAGGGTTTCAAATGGTATAACTTTGAAGCAAAAACTTTAAGGTCCCCAGAGTGGTTCTAAACAGGATCAGGCTGAGCTTATGTAACCAAATAATCTTTATTCCACTTATCCTTTTATTTCCTCTTTTCATATAATGATTCATAACAAATTTAGAAATCAGCACTGGCAGCAATTTCATTGTCAGCAGTGAAATGGAAACAGAAATCAGTCAGCAATAATTAAATCCCACTAGAACATCAAATGGGATTCCCCCAACTCTATAAGTTCTTGTATTTAAGTTTCTGGTAATAAAATACTCTAGCACTTGGCCAGATTTTTAAGTAATGTTCAGCATTCATGTGAACCCTGTTCTGGGTTCTACCTTGTGTCGCCTGCTGCCTTGACTGTATTGATTGCACATCAACACTATTGTTTTCGAAAGAAGGCAAACGAGGCCACTGTATTCACTGAAGTGATGAAGTTATTCATTTTATATTTTATCATAAGCTCAAACGTATTACCCAAAAGGATTCAGCGACATCTGATACATGATGGAAAAACAAAAGTGCTCAGTAAAGCATCCCAGATGCGGTCTTCTATTTTGCACTCCTTTCCTCTCCAGAATCATTCCCAGTTTCCCTTAATTATAATATTTTAAGATTGCATATAGAACAATGAGTTTCATTACATATATTGTTCTTATCTGACCTCTGTACCTACATCCCCCCCCTTTTCATTATTTATGCTGCTGATCCCCTCTTCTCAACACTCTCTTCCATCCATTCTATTTCATGTCACATATATTTCCTTATCCTCCTTCCCCCCAACCTCCCTATCCATTCCCTCTCCATTTCGGTCTTTTCTAAAATCCTTCCTATCCTGGGTGGTTTGTTGTTGTTGCTGTTATTATTATTTTTTTAAATTGACATAAGCTAGAGTTTCTGAGAAGAGGAATTGCAATTCAGAAAATGCCCCCATCAGCATTTTCTTGATAAACTGACACAGATGGTCCAGACTTCTGTGATTTGTGCCACCCCAGGGAGGTGGTTCTAGGTGTATAAGAAAAATAAGTGGACAATCTAGGAGGAGTCATGAGGTAATCAGCACTATCCATGGCTTCAGGTTCTGCCTTCAGTTCCTGAGCTGACTGCTTCCATGAGAGACTAAGCATCTCTTTCCCTTTCTCATCACAAAAACACTGAATTTCTGTGTTCTCTAAAGTAATTTCCCAGGTAGCACATGCACAGATGTTGCATATGCCTATTCAAAGAACACTGACCGCCGGGCGGTGGTGGCACACGCCTTTAATCCCAGCACTTGGGAGGCAGAGACAGGCGGATCTCTGAGTTCGAGGCCAGCCTGGTCTGCAAGAGCTAGTTCCGGGACAGGCACCAAAGCTACAGAGAAACCCTGTCTCGAAAAACCAAAAAAACCCACTGACCTTGCTGAGTCTAGCAGCACAGGAAGTTTCATCAGATTTATAATGAAGTTACCACCCTATAAAGCTAAGTATTATTATATTGCTAATTAACAAGAGAAGATTCTTGGCTTCTTAGATTTCATTGCAGCAATTTTTGGAAAAGTTTTTTCCCATAAATATTCAATCAGTTTAATAAAGATGGTTTTGTTATTTGTGAAGCAGTGGTGTCTGGTACTTGCATCTTTGAAAACCTATTGCTAATTAAAAGCAAGTTTGTAATGTATGTGCTTCGATTCTCCTTATTATTTCTATACCCATTTCATTATATAATAAAGAGTACTTTCTGAGCCTAATTCAGACGAAGTAGCACTTGAAATAAAGGCAGGATAATAATATCAATCTAATAAAATGTCTCTCAGTGCAAATCAAATTGTATACATTGTATTCTTGATCCCAGTGTCTAAATTTCATCAGAAAATTCACTCTCCATACAAGGTAATAAACATAATATGCAAATTGCCCCACTGTGAATGAGACCAAGTCATACCTATGAGCACGGTGCCATTTACACAAAACCTGGACGGTAGTAGCCTGGAATCAGTGGGCAGGGATCTCAGTTACTCAGCTCTTGCATTCCTCTTACCTAATTAACTCTTAAATCGATGTGGAGAAACGATTGCCCTGCTTCAAATTACTTGATTTGAAGTATCAAATCTCTCTTCTTTGTTTGTCTTTTTTTTTTTACATATTTGCAATTCCTTTGAACTAGCATGTGCTTTTTCTAGACAACATTTCTTTATTGTACAACCTAGGGTGTACCAAAGAAATTGCGGAAAACAAATGGTGAAATTTGCAAAGATTGCCATTCCCTAAGCAAAAAAGCCCTCCCATCAAAAGTTGACTACATTTAAAAGAAATGTCTGCTCTTCTGGATGACTCTGAAAAGATGTACCCCTAGAAATGTTCCACTAGAAATGTTCCAAATAAGCAGAAACTGTTAGATACTATTTTAGCAACATATATACCCAATTTTTTTTCCAGCAATAGCCAAATGTTCCTTGTAATTGTTTGATCTATTGTATTATTCTAAGGACTATGCATTGTAGTTAATTTGGTAATGATACTTTGTATTGAGTTTTAGAAGGGGACTCCCCAGAAAACACATATACAGAGGAACTTTCATAGAAGCTAGATCTGTGCTTTTTCTTCCATACTGGTTGCTTAGATTTTTGTTGACGTTTCTTCCTGCTACGGTCTTCTTTAGCAATTGGATGAAAGCTTTTTATGCTTTTAGGAATAACGAACAACACAATATTTTAATGCTTTTGAAGCATTTCATATTTACTATGTGACAGACTCTTAAAATAAATGTAGATAAGGCATGTATCAGTATTACCCGTCTATTACAGCTATAAACGTAGCTAAGGAACATTATTCCTCCATTATAACTACGAAAACTGAGGTCACAGACATGAGCTGATAGAAACTTCTTTCCAGACACATTTGGTAAACTGTGCTATTTGGCATGATTTTCCATTCCTAAAATATTTACTCATTTTCTGAGAAAAATATTTCAGAATCATTTTTCAGAAACTAGATTCTGCATCACATATGCCAATATTTTAATTAACATACACTATATTGAATGTATGCCAAAATATATTAGATGACTAAATAACAAGGAAATTGAAAAGTTCAAGCTAAACATATCAGTCTTGTGATAATTAAAACCATCTTGCTTATTTTGAATTTTAACAAGTAGCCATAAGCTAATTGTCAAAGTTTGGGGGTTCTTTCTTTCCATTTAAAAGATCTGTCTATTTATTTATTTTCTAAAATTTACTATAATAATAGATATGATTGGACAAGAGCAAGATAATCATTGAAGTATATGTAACTTTTAATTTTTCAATTTAAATCATTTGTAAGTATTTTTCTATGAGGTAATAGCTCTTATTTCAAAGTAAGCTGTGCAGCTGCAGACTCTCAGGGAGACGCAGTGATACCACACAAGGTGGTTAAACAGCTTATGAATTAAGCCCTATATAAGCAAATTTCTTTGCAAGTAATTTATACTGTATGGAAAACTTGTATCCAACTAGAACAGCAAATTAAAACATTAATCACATGTGTAAAATTTAGAGCCTCGTGCATACAGAAAAAAATATTAGGGAAATACATTTTCTTGTATTGCTGAAATAAATATCCCACATATGCAAGGCACTCTAATCCTTCTCATTATGGTGTGGATGAAGATGAACATTAAGCCCATATAACATTTCTTCCTGAATTAGTCGATACCTCATTTTAGTGGGTCACACATATTTCCCAATGTGAAATGCCCATGTTCAGTCAGATTTGCAGTCCCCTTTTCCTGGCTGCAGGCTCTCCATCAGTGTTAGGTAGCCACGGTGATTATGCCATATCCCACACTGATGAGATGGCAAAACAGTTACAAGCTCTCTCCCCTGCATTAAGCAGGTTGTAAGCCATAGAAAACTAACTTTCCCTGAAATTATTAAGCATTCCAGTGCCCTGTACTAGTGCAGGCAGCCTGCCAAAACACATTCAAGACACCAACCCCTATTCTCAAGCACATTTTAGTCCAGCTGTTCCTCACAAAATATCCAGCATGCTTTGATTTACTGTTCTACTTAATTAGAATGTAACGTGTGAAAGACCATCGCATCCAATATAAGCATCTTGAATGATATGTTAAACTTTATCAAATGCAGTGGGGTTTTGTTAAGTCTGTGTGTATTTTATTCTTATCACCAGATATTAAATTATGTGTGCAATGCCGCTGTTTCTGGCATTAGAAAATTGAAACAATGTGGAAGTATTCAACTTTTATTTAAATACAAAGATGCAGCGTCCATTTCAAGTTCTAGAAAATCTGACTGAACAGGAGTAGGAAAGAAAATATGAAAAAGTTTTTTAAACAATGGCTTTTAACAGCTTCATGCAATTTCTAATGTAGGCAGGATGTTAGCATTCATGGAAAGAACACTGGCTCACTGACAGAGTGCTGAGTAGGGTCATCTCCTCCATGGAATTCTTATGGTGGGGCTCAGCAGAAGCTTTTGAGTACAGGCCAATTTGGTGATAGGAGAAATGTCAAAACAAAAATTTTATTCTGCAAAAACCCTAAATCATAAACACCTAAATTTCCTTGCATATTGAAATATCAGAGAAAAAATAGAATAAAATACTTGGGTAAAATTAATACTAAATACTTTAGGCCGGGTGCTAATCTAACTTTATTTTTTCACAAAATTAAACATGTGCTTTGTTATCCAAGACCTTGTGTTTTTTTTAAAAATAGTAACACTTCTTTAAGGCATCTAACATTGCTCTTCCTTGTTACACATGATGCGCATAAAGATACCACACTGGTGCTACAAATAATACAATCATATTCTAAATAATTGCATCTAGAACTTTGCGCAATTCAAATAAAGAATTAGATTTCTATGAATTTCTAACTCCCTGCTTTCTTTCTGTCTCCCCCCAATGTAAACATACCAAAGTAAATGAGAAACAGCAAATAAACCTTAAAAAGAGGTGTCTCAACAAAAGGAATTCTCTTTAAGAGTCTAATATAATAAGTTTACATTATTATAAAGCCATTTGTACTGTTAGAAGAAGCATACAGAATACAACTAATTTATATAACATAATAGCCTTACTCATTAATGTTTCCTGACATATTTCATGACTATAACAGAAATTTGTCTTTCAAAACAACAACAAAATCCATGACCTGATTTAAGTAGGAGAGAGTACACACTCATTTCTTACTTTTCCACTTAATTAACCATTTTATATTTATACGTTTACAGATAATAACATGAACTGATTTTCTTATAAATGTTCATTCAATTTGTCGATACCTAATTTGGCTTCATTTAATGTTTTAATGAAAGTCTACCTTTTATTATAAAGTATATCTGAGTTATATTTTGTGATTGCAAAACAGTTCATCTTATAATAAAATATTCAAATAAATCTCATGTTTTTAATTACTTAAGATGACACATAAGAAGTGAATATTTTGATAAATCTGAATCCGTTATCTGTATTTTAGTTTTAAGATTCTATTCACAAAATTTCTGTATTTATGAATCAATAAATGTGATCACACAGACTTCCTAAAGTACCTCGTGTAAGTTAAAATATTTGCTTATTGAGTAATAAGCATTATGGGTGGGATTACATCATAAGTCAGGGCACACAGCCAAAGATGAGATAGAGGAGGAAACAAAGACAAAGAGGTATTTGGAGAATGCAGCAATCAGAAGCCACAGGTCCGTGCAAAGGATACAAGATCCAAGAATATTAGCACTGTGGAAATACTCAAAGAGAATGTAACCCAGATCATGAGGACAAACTCTGTTGTTAGTGCTGCACAGTATACTCTCTCCTGGTAGGATACCCCAGACCATGCATAAAGGCTGTGTGAGATTCCCTATGAAATAACATGTTTAATTTTGACAACTTCTGTATTCACAAGGAGATTCTGATTCAAGAAGTATGTACATTCTATCTAAAGAAACTGGGCCCAACACTCAACTCTAGTCTTTGTCTAACAGCTGTTATCTGATGCTTAAGGCAGAGACTTCACCATCCTGACCCAATAAGTAGCAGTAGCAAACAATCCTGACTTCCTTGCATAGTTCCAGGTTTGTTGACATTTGTCCCAAGCACTATGAGCATTATGGCAATTCAACATTTGCCTTGACAATGTATCTTGGTTCTTCATGTATCCTTTTTGTGCTCCCTCTGGTTCTGGTTGTACAGAACTGATAGAGCTACCATCCATGATATTGTCCACTAAACCACCTTTGGTAAAAGCTCAAATAAGAATTTGGAAGCTCTCCGGGCGGTGGTGGCGCACGCCTTTAATCCCAGCACTCAGGAGGCAGAGGCAGGCGGATCTCTGTGAGTTCGAGACCAGCCTGGTCTACAAGAGCTAGTTCCAGGACAGGCTCCAAAACCACAGAGAAACCCTGTCTCGAAAAACCAAAAAAAAAAAAAAAAAAAAAGAATTTGGAAGCTCAAGACCCTTTCTTTAGTAATAAGGATGCGATACATTGATTCTAACCTGAGAATTATTTTACCACTTTCCTCTACACATTTGTTTCTCCTATCAGAAAAATCAATGAATATTTTACTTCTTGACCTCTAACCCAGGGCTTATTTTACTGAATGTATCATCAGGAATTTCTTTCTCTGGAGTTAAACTAAAGTTGTGCTTCTGGCATGCTTAAATCTTTGCATAGTATAAGAAAAGATTTTTTCCAAGAATACTTCGTTTTCTGTTACATTTAGAGTACATAACATAAGATCAGACAGTTTCTTCTTTGAAGATGCATGAAAACGGTGGCACACACATATTTCTAAGATGCACACTTAACATATTCATCCTTGGTATTCACCAGAGAAAGAACAACATTGACCAAAAATACTATTAAAATGTATTCCTCTTCACTAAAATTATTTTACATGCTTGCATTGCTGAGAGTAATTAGAATCACATTTTATGTCTCTCATATGCGCTGTAGAACTAGAGCAAACGATTTGCTGCTTTGATGATTAATTCTTTGACTAACTTATCATTTTAGGCTAAAATATGCTTATTTGAATTCGAACAAGTTTAAATTCTAAAAGTAATTTTTTTCAGAGACAAACTTTCATCACAGAATGGAATATTAGACCTAAAGTTTAATCATTCTAATAAATACTCATGAGTCCAACAAATAAATCCTTATTAAGACAAACTAAAATTGTCACATTCTTTTCTAGTTTCCTATGGAAACTTTAAGGAAGGGTAGAAATACTTCATTTTTTTCTTGATTTGAAACATTGGCCAAGTAATAGTGTGATGGAACCAAGTTATAAAGACACAAATATACCTCTAGTATATTTAAATGGGGCTGGATTCAGGGACTAAAATTAGTTTAATGATCATTGTTATATTTTGGACTTTATAGCTCTACGGCTCACTTAAGTCATGTGGGAGATGGATCTTTATTCGACATCTGCAGTGAACAATTAAACTAACAGCTTTGTCACACATGAAGAGCACTGCTAACTTATGTTGCATAAAAGTAGGCATGTTCCATACCCAAGCAATGCAAGCTACATACCCACTTATTAAGCATGAACTCATTACACAGAACATACACTTAAGCTTACAGCTAACAATAAAGAAAGGAAAGAATGAATGCGAAAGGTCAAAATAAAATTGTGAGTTTCAGCCAAGACACCAATAAATGTGCTGATAAACAACCATTTTTCCTTTGCGGGTAGAACATTAATTTCCTTATACTAGGGTTTGTGGGTGGATCTCAATACCTATAATACATTTTATCATGAAAGCGAAAAGGAGTTTTGAAGAGTTTTCCTCATGCTTATAGAATGTAGTGCTGTGCTGTTAGGTATATCAGTAATTCAGTTGCAGTAAGCTAATCAAGAAATTAAATCATTTGCCTTTTCCTTGTCTCTTTCTTAAAGAGGTTGCATTTTGTGCTGACAGTGCATGGCTGATAAAACAGCCCATTTCTGAAAAGCCAGCTCATTTAGCTGCTCTCAGAGCCCCTGCTGACATCACGGACATTTTCTCCAAATATGCAAATACTGTAAGTCACTTTCGAAGATGCATGCATATATTTCCAAAATTGTTATTATTTTATGATCAACTAGGCATAAATGCAGAGGCATCCTAGTTTGCTGGCTTTGTAATGTCACACTCATGAAATGACTTTAAAAAAAATGAGGTTTGGTAGGAATCTGTCATAGCCCCGTAGATCTTTAAAGGTGAGTTATTCTTTTTATATAGAGAGGGGGTTATTTTAAGGCCTTCGCATTATACAAACATAAAAAAGAAGGCAAAAGCCCATGAGCTCAGCAAACTTAAATACCTGGGAGACAATGGCACTGTGAGCTAAGCACAGCACACAACTTTTGAAATACAGTGCAGATGCAGTGAGCATGGAATACTATCTTATTTAAATGTCTGTATTAAGCACAACCACTCTCTGCTAAAAATGGGGAAAAAACAAACAAGTCATATTCATCAAAGTAATTGTGTAGGTACTTTCAGTACCAAAATGCCTAGAATGAAGGATTGAACTGCTAACGGCAGCAGTGACAGCCATGAATCATGGTAGGCTACTCCGGGGCCTTTACCACCATAAAACAAAAGATGTAGATGAAAAATGCTGCAATTAAGTGATTTGATTTCTGCCCCCTTTTTCCTACTGCATTCGTGCATGGCTGCACAGCAAAGATTGATGGGAAAAATTACTCTACGTGATCTCTGACAGAGCCTTGGAACAATTCTATAAGGGGGAAACATACAAATCAAAGCAGTGTTCTTGTATTCAAACAAAATAATACATATGAAGCAAATACTTTAGCCTATATCCAAAGCACTAAACATTTGCATGCACCCATAAATTGTTAAGAAATGCTCTGCTATCAAAGCCAAACTCACGGATTTTCCAGCTAGTTGGGTTATACTGATATTTGTTTAAATAAATATTCTATCAGTACTGCCGAGTGGCATCCTCAATATGTCTGTGCTCAGAGTACAAATTACAGATACAAATTTGTGGAGGTAAAACATTCTTATCTTTTATATCAATAAATTATTAATGAAAATACACACAAAATAAAATAATAGAAAATTTCACTGACTACTCAACTCCTCTGTTATTACAGTCATTTAGATGGACATTTTTAATGGGCATTCACAACTCAGTAGGGTTCCGACATACAAAAGAATCAGACTTGAATGTCGCGGAGTATTTTATTGTGGTTGGTAGATACATGCAAGAAATGCTAAATTTGCAACTTGGACTGAATGAAATAAACAATATAGCTAATATGAAGAAAAGGTAATTCCTATTATCGGAGGTCGCAGAAAATTATGTGGGATTCATTTTTCTAGGAGAGTTTATATGGATTCAGTTGGCCAGAGGAAATGCACAGTTTATTTAGCTCGAATCTGGACACTACAGCCTCCCCTCCCTCCAGGGGAAGAAATACGTATGTAACAGTTTTTGCTGTATTACTGAAGCTGCATTTCAAGGTTACCGGCAGAGTGAATTTTCAAATTCTTTCCACAAATTCATGCACATCAAATATCAGGATGTTGTAAATAGTTGCTTAAAGAAGATGTTGCAGGACAGTGGACAATCTCAATACTAACACTGATTCCTGGTTTTTGAGAAAGCTTTACAAATATTTTAAATTATCAATCACTTTACTGCAGCTTCTCAAATTCCCCATAAAATGTGTTCTCAATTACTAGGACTTTTTTTTCTTGTCTTGTCTTCTCTCTTTTAAGACCAGATTTGTCTGAGATAGCCCCGAAGGAGGCTTGTTGCACCCAGGCTAGGCAGGCCCCAGAGAACCATACTTCCTGGAGTTATCCTGAAGCCCTTCCTTCTGCTTCAGTTGCAGACTTGGGCATGGTTTTGTTTGTTTGTTTGTTTGTTTGTTCTACTGCATATATGAAAGTATGAAGGTGTAAGATCTTCTGGAACTAGAGTTACAGAGAGGCCTTAGCTGTACATAGGTGCTGGAAATTGAACCCAGATCCTCTGAAAGAACAGTTAACATCTCTTAACTACTGAGTCATCTCTCCATCCCTCAATTACTATGGCTTTTATTTTCTGTGCAAAAATAGGAAACCTCAGGACCACTTGTCGGATTTCATAAGAGGATTAGGTAATATTTATTTAGCATAAACTGTAGAAATAATAGTATGGTTTTATGGAATATTACAAATTTGGAGGAGCAGGATATTTCATCTCATTAGTAGTTAATATTTGGTTAAGCCACATGAATTTTGGGAATTTTTTTTTTTGCTTTATGAGTTTTTTATAGTAAAAAAAATGGTCAACTATCACAACCAGTGTGATTTAATGTATACTGGTTTGGTATACATTAAAGAGGACCATTCAGCTTCAGTTTTCTTGTGCATAAAATATTGAGATTACAATTAAAGAGATCAGTGAGAGAGCTGCATTTTAGAGGACTCCCAGTACTCAATGGCTCAGAGTACATGCTCACAGGACATCCCCCACAGACATGCTCACAGGACATCCCCCACATACATGCTCACAGGACATACCCCCACAGACATGCCCACAGGACATCCCCCACAGACATGCTCACAGCAATTCCCCCACAGACATGCCCAAACGAAACCCCCCACAGATATGCTCACAGGACATTCCCCACAGACATGCCCCATGATAGCATAATGTCATTGAGGTTCTTCTCAGGTGATTTTAGATTGCATCCAGTTGACAAAGCAAACTATCACAACTTCCAAAAAATGTAAACAAAGCCAAGTCAGAGTGCTTAGAGATGATCAAACTCATGGTCATTAGGGAAACAGACGCTTGTAGCACAGCCTGTATCCCTTACCACAGTGACTAAACTCAGTATGAGTTACCACACCAATTATTAGGAGGGCTTTAGAAATTTTAGACTTTTATAACTACTATTAAGAATATGGATGACTCAGCCTCTTTGGCAGACAGAAAACACAATTTCTTTATGGGTTAAATGTATGCCAATGGTTCAGAATGATTCAGAAATCACCTGTTTTGTAAAATTATCTGTTATTATTAATTACTAGCCACCTTTATTCTCATCTTCCTTTCCCTGTGGCAACGCAGATTTGAATACTATGTATGTGTTGTTGATGTCTGTCTTTAGATCCATGTCACAGCCTCCTACACTACACAAGCTAATATCCAATGATTATCTATTAACCCTAGAGAAGTTCTTTTTTTTTTTTTATTGGTTTTTCAAGACAGGGTTTCTCTGTGGCTTTGGAGCCTGTCCTGGAACTAGCTCTGTAGACCAGGCTGGTCTCGAACTCACAGAGATTCACCTGCCTCTGCCTCCCAAGTGCTGGGATTAAAGGCGTGCGCCACCACTGCCCTGCCCTAGAGAAGTTCTTAAGAAGGTTTTCTAGTCTCAAAGACTAGCATCACTGTCTTCCCAGGTCCTGGAGCACCTGGTGTCTTTCTGTCCATCACTGCTTCCAGCTGCTCCCTCCCAAAACACATATAAAGCCAGTCAGGAATGCCCATTACTTCTATCTCCAAAATGTGTTTAGAACCTGCCCAATTTTCATTACTACTTTAGCACAAATTTATGCCACTGTGTATGAAATTGCCACGGTGAATTCCTAAAAGCTCGTTTCATAATATTCCTTTGAAATTTCAACCTCTACTTTCCTACAGTAGTTAGAAATATTTTGAAACCCAAATCAGACTTTAACACTCTTTCTTCTTAAATTCTACAATGGTTTCTCTTCCATTCTGAATAAGATCCACATCTTGCAGAGTGGGAGTCATGCAGCAACCAGGCCTGCCGGGTTCACTGAGCATCACCGCTACTGTCCACCTTCCCTCTTCATCTTCTTTTAACACCAAAGTCCATTTCATCTTTGCCTTTTGCACTGGACCCGCTACCCACATATCTGTCTCACACATGGTTTTATAAGTTCAAATAGTTTCTATTCCTCTACTCTAACATGAGCATGGCACCTTATTAAGTAATTTATTACCCAGGGTGCTTTTGTATCTTCTGCCTAACGTCCTGTTATTACAATGAAACTATTGAAATCTTCAAAATAATGTTTATCTTATATATGTTGAATCCTAAACAATTCTTGGCAAGAAAGAGTGAATAAACTAATATTTATTGAATTTATCACATCAATGAATCATGTGGGATTCCCCTATGAATGCTGTGAATATGTTTTATTTCATTTGGTTAACAAAGAAGCTGCTTTGGCTTATGACATGCAATAATATAGCCAGTCAGGAAGAGATATATAGAGAAAGCAGGCAAGGTCAAAGAGATGCCATGTAGCTGCCAAAGGAGAAAGATTCCAGAACAGAACCTTACCCAGTAAGCCACAGTCTCATGGTGATACACAGATAAATAGAAATTCGTTAATTTAAGATATAAGAGGTAGCTAGAAATATGGCTAAGTTATTGGCCAAGCAGTGTTGTAATTAATATAGTTTCTATGTGATTATTCTTGTCTGGGAGGCTGGGAAACAAACAAAGTGTCTTCATTTACAAATAAATTTATTTGGTTGATAAATTTATGTGAACCCTAAAGGTAATTTTAACTTTCATATCATTTAAAAATGATATTTTAAAAATTAATTTATGTGTAAGGGAAAAATAAAAGCTGAGGAAAAAACTTGAAAGAACAGGATAAGGAGAGATATTTGGTTACGAAAATTTATAACAGGATGGGAGTAGTTACAGTGTTTAAGTAATTGGAAACTTAGGAATGTTGTTTGCTGAGCAACCATCCTGAGGAAGAACACAAAGCAGAAAGCAGGCATCACACTGCTGTCTTCCCTCCATTCATCTTGTTCAAAGCAGCTACGTAGAGCTGGGATTGCTTAGTGCCTAGAATATCTTGATTTTACATTATGTAGACACTACCTAGAGTTACATAGGAAATTATATGAATGCTTGGTAATTGACAAGGCTTAAACAGCTGCTGTGTGGTAGAGTCTTGCCACCATCAGAATGAGCATTCTATTTGATTATATCTATGGCCTTTTGGGGGATCCCCAGTTCTTATGAAAAGGAAAGAATGATATACTTTCCGCAGACATTTTTCTTCTCAGTGGTGACACTACTGCAATAATTTCTATTTTTTCCCTCTCACAATAGTAATTAATACAGTATTCAAAATAAGTGAATGGATTAAACCTCAGAAGGCGTAAAAATGAAGCCACTAGTCTAGGCTACCAGCTGTTCACGGAATCTTGAGACGCGCGCGACTCCTCAGCTCAGGCAGACTAGAGCTCAGGAACTGCAGTGGAGAAACGGTATACTCATGGCAGCAACACAAAAGCGTCAAGACGGACACAGAGAGCCAGAGGACACTGGTCTCTTATAGAGGGAGTGATACAGAGAGCCTTGAGGATCATCCACTCAGTGTGGCTTTTCTAGAGGAAGAAACTGTGCAGGAAACAGGGCCTGAAGGCAAGAGAGCTAATAATGAATGTAGCAAGGACTTTTTCTGAAAGTACATTTGAATTTCCTACAGTCCTCCTAAGAAAGCATGGCTAGAAGAGGCCTATGGGGAATTTACGCAGAACTCACAGTACGAGGAGAGTTTAAAAGAGGAATTTAAACTCAGCTTCCAGACTCAATGTTTAACTTAACTGATTCATAAATACGGTTATTAGTTTATAGGTGTTGTCAGATATGTTTGTCTATTACAAAAACTAAATAAAGGCTTTGCTTCATAAACCTTATCAGATAATTGGCTGTTTTCATTCTAACTGAGCTTTGATTCTCATCCAACGCCACAGGGAAAGGAAAGATTTTTCTTGATCATCTATAACCCAATTTCTTCAGAGAGTAGATGAACAACAACAAAACCTAAATAAACTCATTAGCGCATGGGCACAAGCCTAAATGAGCAAAATCAAAACAAAGCTTGAAAGGTCCATGACCTTGGAAACGGTTTTATTTATTAAGATAGAACCAATAGGAATCATTTTTCCCCCAAACGAGTGTTCCTTTGAAGTGGTTTCACTCATGAACAAAAAGTAACCTAGGTCTGTGGGACACTGATTAATAGGTCTCTCTCCTAACTATTGAGTGTTTACGATGAAAGAAGAAATAGTTACCTGGAGCACAGGAATATTAACAGAAAATATGATTCAGTCATGATACAGTAGCAACAACCTAAGAGGTTTATTCCGTGAATATGTTCATATGGTCTAGCGATTTACTATGTGAACTAAGATGCAGAAGACTAATCTGGGAAAGTATCTTTCAAACAAATTCTTTGGCAAATATATTCTGATTATATTCTTCAGAAAAATACTTTTTCAGATGTTGCAAGGACTAAAAGGCCCAAATTAATTTTATCTACGTCCCTACAAGACGGAAATTCTTGAGATGTCAGATGGATGAAAATCTAAACTGCCATTAGATTTTCAGGGTATGAATTCTTGAATTGGGCAACATGAACCAAACAAAAGTACACATTTATCTGCATGTCTACAATCATCTTCTAAAGTTTCCAAATTATTTCATTCTGAATTTTATGGTACTGAAATCACGGGAATCCATAGACAATTATGTAAATATATTCAATATTCACTCAATAAGCATTTATTAAAAGCTTCCTTTATACAAGATGTGTGGTTCCATGCTCAGGGCCATTATTCCCTTGGAAAGCAAATAAATAAATAAATAAATAAATAAATCAACCATCCTGATCTATATTCCATCAGTCACAACTTAACATTATATTTCCAGCATGGATATAAAATCTCAAGACAGAAACACAGTTTTGATCTCATTTTTGCCTCAAAAACATCCAGGCTTTCCTTTATTTATACATTATGTATAAAATTTAAAGTCTTTATAAATATCAAATAGATTTAATAAAAATGTTACTAATGTTAGTGTGTTTGATTGCTGATATTCAGATTACAGCTTAGAGATTCTAAAATCATATAGCTACAATCAAGGCATCATCATCTTAAGAATCTTCTTTGCATCTCTTTCTGCTTCCTGGCCTCCCTGAGGTATGTGAATCTCTTCACTATGCTCTCCTGGCTTGATGTATTGCCTCACCACAGACCAACAGCAATGGAACTAGAAAGCATAGGCTAATAATCTGAAAATAACAAAATATATCTTTTATACTTTAAACTGATTGTCACAGGTATTTGGCACAGTACCAAAAAAATGACTGATATAGAGAAGACATAGTCATGACATCTTATCAACATGCCCACCTAAATAACACCTGAGCATGGGCAACATCAACAGGCATGTTAACATGAAAGAAGAAATCTCATGGGGCTTCAACCCAAGCCAAAGAACTAGAGGATAGTAACGAAAGCTGAGAACGGGAGAAATAGTCTTCTAGAGCGGTGAGTCTCCCAATCAATTTTCCAGTACCAGCTCTAAAATCAATACATAAATGTAAATTTGTATGGATTAAGTAGGTTACATTTAGATATTTAAAATACAAACATATGTATATATGATAACAAAGAAATAGAGGCATGAATTTGAAAGAGAACAAGGAGGTACATGGGAAGCATTGTAGGGAGGAAATGGATGTGAAATTATGTAATCATATGTTAACTGAAAAAATTAAAAGGTATAAAGTGATTGATACAAGTAACATGTAGCATTTTTTACTAAACTATAAAACACTAGGCAGCAAGATGTTTCAATGAGTAGAGTTACTTGCTCCCAAACCTAATGATTGGAGTGGTTCCTAGAATCCACAAGGTTAAAAAAAAGGAGAACTGACCACTACAAGTAGTACATCTTATACACTTGTACTGTGGCATGCACTCAAACACAAACATACACACACACACACACACACACACACCACCATCACCGCCACCACCCCACCAAATAGACAAGTAAGTGGAGTAATGTAAAAAAATAAAGCATAAAATCTTGGAAATTTCTACAATACATTGGTAAATATTTCAATAGCTTGATGTTATTACTATTTCAAGTTCACATGTTAAAATTCTGATGTGATGTTACTATGAAACACAATCTCACAGCAAACCCCATCATTCACTGACTGTTACAATCCTTTTGCCCCTCCTTCATCAGTGCTCCATGAGCCTTAGGTGCAGAAGTGTTTTGCAGATGTATGCATTCGGACTTGGCTCTACAGCTCTGCATTTAGTTTGTTGTGG
Source organism: Chionomys nivalis (assembly GCF_950005125.1). Taxonomy (NCBI): domain Eukaryota; kingdom Metazoa; phylum Chordata; class Mammalia; order Rodentia; family Cricetidae; genus Chionomys; species Chionomys nivalis. Next base: position 41,563,763 of record NC_080101.1, on the reverse strand, counting down.
TTTTCTATAGTGGTCTCTGCTCGAGGTAAAGAGAAGCTCCTTGCTGAGGAGTAAAAACTACACTGATCTGTTGGTATGAGGGCAAATGCTTATAGATTGTTCGTAGGGGTTATTCTGATTTAATAAATTAGTGGTTAGAGTTTCTTCTCCAATGACTATGACTTCACTAGCCCGCCAAGTAGTTAGCTAGGTTTCCGGTACCATACTTGGTTTTCCTCTTGTTGAAAGTGTCTTAAGTACAATTAGTAACTCATAAAATCTCACCAACATGATTAATGTTGAGCTAAATAACAATGATACCAATGAACTTGTTAAAGTTAACAGGGAAAAGCCCATGAGGGCTCAATTCTATACAGAGAACTACAGGCAACTTGGGAAATCTAGGCCCCAATAGATTTGGTCCTAACCAAGGAAGAGTTCACCAATTGGTTGTCCAGAGCCAAATGGCCATCCCTTAAAACATGCATGCTAGTGACATTATAAGACTCAGCAGGCATACTGGGGAATATGTATGCTTGCAATAAAAATTAATGAAAGGGCGACTAAAAATTGAAAGAGAGTAGGGCCAAGTATATGATTTAGAGATCAGAGAGGGAAGGGGAAAATGTTATAACTATAATCTCAAAAAATCTTCTGTAATAGTTTAAGAAAACTGATGTTGTATCATCTAAATTTCACATTAGAATTTGTTGTGCAATATCAAAGCCTCTGCACTTAATTTTCTAGTTATATACTCTAAATATGCAATAATGAGTATGAGCTCATCAAAGCTCAAGCTCTTACTGGTTATGAGTTACATTTAAGTTAATACTGTGTAAGAAAATGTGCTAAACCTTGACCTTACCTAACTTAATATAAATTAACTCTATATTACATTAAGGAGAACATTTTATGATTTCCAAATCATGAATAAATTTAAATAAAACCTTAGAGTTGGAGGACTTGATGCCACATGCCTGCAAACTCAGTCACTGAGAGGTTGAGGTGCGAAGATCGTCTCAGAACAGAATCAAAGTGGTGCATTTGTAGAGTGGAACTGTATCCAGCACTAAAGAAAAATAAAGTTTAGTACTTTTGAGGAGAGGGAAATAACTTGAAAACACTACACTGAACAAAGTAACCCAAGGCCAGAAGGGCAAATACCCTATTTTATCGTATACCTCTTAGATTCAACTCTTTAGATTTGTGTTTAATTTGAAATGAGTGTCTGTAGTGTCCAGGAAGCAAGGAGTCCTAAGATGCAGTGAGGCATAAGGACTGAAGTGACAGAAAACACATGATATAAATTAGAAGAGTCAGTATGCAGGTAAAGAAGTTTAAATTGGGATGAGGCCAAGGAAGGGAGAAAGTTGAGGTACAGACAACCTTCAACAAAACTAAGGACATAAAAAGTGATTTAGGAACCTTCTACTTTAAAAGCAAACTATATAATATGTCTCTAAAAATAAATAATGGGGCTTGCATGAATGTACAATGCTGGTCTCAGAGGTCATAGGTTTTTAAACCAAAATCCCAGTTGTCCTGTGTGGGATATGACCCTATGAGTTACTAACCCAGTTCCCAACAACAACTCTCCAAAATATACAGATCATTGCCACTGCTCTCTATTGCCTACTGGAAGTATATGGTGTTACGTTATTGCTAAAGGCACAACACTTTTTGAATATATGACACAGAGAAACCAACTAGAACTGAGCTGGAAGCTCCCTCCCTGCTAGCTAGCATTCACAATGCCAGCAGGAGCCTTGTGGGGTGTTTGGGGAGTAAAACAATCTTACCCAGATGCACACTCTGTGTGCTACAATATTGATTTGCCAGACAAGAATGCCCATTGGTGCAAGAGTTGGCATGATTATTCTAGGGGTAACCAACTGTTTCCTAATTTGATCTGAGGCCTAAATCAAGGGAGGGGATATATGCTTGGCTCTGTAAACCTGGCCAAAACCCCATAGCTAAGGATAATATTAGAATGACAATGTTACTTCAGTTTAATATTATTGTTCATTAAATAGACATAGAATTAAACCACTTTATTAATATCCTTATTAATTCCTATAGATTAGTGAAACCGCTGGCTTGACTCTGAGAAGAGTTTTCTTTTTTGCAGTGGGTGACAAAGACAAAACCCATAACAGCTTAAAGTATTGATGATTGAGATAAGATCTCTATATCATCCACTCAGAGGTCCAGAGAACATCATGGAACAGAGTATGGAAAAGCTGAAGGAGCTAGAAGGTGGTGACGAGTACTAGACATTGCTGCCTTTTGAATATGACATGATTGCTAAAAACATGAACAGAGAGAAGTTGTAAGTGTAAGATCCAAGCAAGCGGAGACATGGAATAGGAGGTCTGGGAGGGGGACAACATCAGCAGGAGTATAATAAGAATAATAGTAGATAATAGGGTATGAATATGATCAAAATTTATACAGGCACAAAACTATCAAGAATTTAAAACTACTAATGTTAGTTTTTCAAAAGCCCAAACAAAACCTCCCCCAAAGTTTGCAACTTAATTTTACAGTTTTTTCACATATAATTCTACATATTAAACAAATTTATTTGAAAGTAATAAGTGTCAATGTGAGGGACTGGGGAAATGGTTCATCATTTAAGAGCACTATTGCTCTTGAAGAAAATCTGAATTTGGTTACCAGAACCTAGTCAGGAAGCTCAAAATCACCTGCTGACTTAGTGCCTGGGGAATCTAACATTAATTACTTGCTTCTGTGAGCAACTCCCACAGAAACACAGACAGACACACACACATACACACTCAATGTTTTAAATATTCTTAAACAAAAAATAATGATTGGATGATCAAAGTCATTTTTTATTTTAAAGAAGTGTCGGTTTTATTTTTCTAGACATACTATAGCCTAAATCTACACTTGAAAAAACTGCTTTCTTTTTAAGTAAAAATACTTGAGCTTTTGAAAATAGTTTTCTTCTTTCTCAATCAACACAAAGAACCATGAATATTAGTTAATAATATGATAAAATAAAAAATGATAATATAACCCCCATATCTGTTAATAGCTAATACATGAATAGGGAGGGTTAGGGTTTGTCTTTAGTTATGCATCCAGTCATAAGGTGCTGGTGCTGGGGAATATTATTTTAAGATATGCTACTTTTGTTTATGGTGTGGAACATTTGTTTAATGATGTAAAGATATGTTGCATTTTTTAAATCTGTGAACCTGTGTTATTGTGCCTATTTTAAACACTTGGTGGTCTAATAAAGAGTTGAATGACCAATAGAAAGGCAGGAGTGAGGATAGGTGGGGCTGGCAGGCAGAGAGTATAAATATAAGGAGAAACAATGAAGAAGACAGCAAGAGAACAAGGAAAGAGGATGCTAGGGGCCAGCCACCCAGCTACTCAACTCTGAGTAAGAGTAAAAGCAAGATATACAGAAGTAAGAAAAGGAAAAGCCCAGAGGGAAAAGGTAGTGGGAATAATTTAAAGTTAAGAAAAACTGACAAGAAGCAAGCAAAGCTAAGACTGGGCATTCATAACTAAGAATAAGCCTCCGTGTATGATTTATTTGGGAGTTGAGTGGTGTCCTCACCCCCACAGCCCAAAGAGTAAAACATCAAGTACAACAGTCAGGCTGTTGGACTACAATAGACAGTTCTAAGCCTGTGGTCTTGGTTAATATTAGTGGGTCACAAAACAACAGAAAGGCATGAAAATGATGATACGCCAGGGTGAAAGACCAGTAAACAGAATTCATATATGTATGCCAATATATATGATGCATAATTTGCACAAACAACATGAGTGACAAATTAGCTTTATTATTAAAGATTTACACATATTCTAGACAAAATATCTGAAAACTCTTAACAGCTCATAATTCATTATATGCCTATCAAGTAAAAGACCTCATCCTCAACACCCTGTGTAAACCTCTATTACAAGTCACAGCAAGACAAGGTCATTTTCTTCATTTTTACAGAAGATGATTCTATGGCTCAGACTGAAGAGGCACTTGCCTAAGTCAAATCCAAAAAGCTAGACCAAACTCAAATCTCTACCATTTATGTTTATGAGCAATAGCCTTTCTTCATCTATGACAAATTATGTTCTATTACTTTTTCAAAATTCTCTAACAATGAAATTTTTTCCTGAAAACAAAACAGCCAAATGTTTTATTGAGATACTTTGACATTTTGGAGTCATGTTATTGTTATGAGCGATATACAAAATTGGAATTTAAAAAGTAACTGTTTCTAGTATAACCCTGTCAGTAGAGAGAAATAATTTCAATTTTACTTCCAGGCATTTTTATAAGAGTGCTCTGAAGAATTGTACTATGGTAATTATTGCATAAATTCAACCCCAAGAAGAGGTATTTAGTCCTTAATGATGTGTAGACACATTTATGAATGCTTACTGCAGGTGAGTACATGCTTCAAATGAATATTTATAATTTACAACAACTTTGGGAGAAGGAGTGTTATCACAATACTACCTATAAATAAACAGAAGCACAACCACAATTAATGAGTTAACTTGCCTTCAGTTACTAAGGAGTAGGAAGACTGAGCATGGATTCCAAATGCATCCAGCTCACCCTCTGGCACTCATCACTGTCCCAGCTACCCCACACCAAGGATTGAGACATGCACCTCATTCTCAGCTCTGCACAGAGCTGGATCTACATCGGCCAGACCCGTTCCAGTGAACTGAGCACATAGGTAGATAACTGGGTGGCTTCAAACTCAAGGTCAGCGAGAACTCATACTTCCCCTTGCAAGTGTTAAATAACAGCTGAGGTCAATTTAAATGATAAGGCATTCTATAATCCTACTCATGTATTTCATCTGTGTATTGACTAGTGTTGTTATGATGTATCCAAAAAGTCAGTTGATGATACACTTTTATTTTTGCTGTTCTCCATAGCAACTATGTAGGTTATATATGATCAAACAAGAGTCACGGAGAGCTGAGCTCCTGTTTTGTGTGTGGCTTGTATGACTTAGGGATCTTTAAAAAATCTGTAAACATCACTAACATTTCTTGCTACCAATACCTTCTGAAAAAATATAGCTCAAGAAATATTTGTAATTAATATTTGTACTGTTAACATTATGTGACTGAGGCTATGCCATACCATTTACATGATATCATTTGAAAAAGTCAGAAAGACATTAATGAGGGCAAACTCTTTATACCTAATGTACTCTGGATGTATTTTAAGTTATATTTTGTATATGTGCATATGCATATGTGTATAGGTATATATATGTGTGTATGTATATTTACATTTATGGCAATGGACATCTATTTAACATTCAGTTTCTGTATACATTTTGGTCTTTTTTCCTGTATTTTTCAATGGTATGGATGAGAAGAGAGCATCAGATATAGATAGAATGGTAATAAGTAAAAGCACACAAACTTTGCACATATAGATGCTGTCTAGTTATTTTAAGACATTTTGTGGAAACTACTAAAGTAGCGAGGCCGGGACAATGATGCATCAACTGAATTAATCACCATCATCATTCTTCTAAAGGAAAAACAAAGCAACTTCAGCACACTCAATCATCATGAACGCCAAGAGAATGGAGCCGCATAAAACCAAGGCTGGGTCCTGGTCCTAGTAGCTAACGTGGTTAGAAAACTAGATACTGAAAGCTCTCAACACTCCCCAAGTCTGAAATGCTGATGAAGGCGGTTGGTTTCACTGCATGTCTGTTTTTTCTTAGTTTTTCTCCCTTGAAATAAAAAAAAAAAATGTAACTTTTCTTCACAGAACTCCAGAAAATCCTGGAACCAAACATTTAAGGTAATTGATGAAGGATTTTACGTAAGAGCTAGACTCAACAATTAGTGCCAAAGATGGAATTGAGAAAGGAAGATTTCTTTTTATATATACAGTCGAATCTAAGCTGTGAACTTGCCTGAGATAGACATTCCGCACAAATGGAGCAGTACTAGTAGTTCCATATCACCCGTTCCTTGTACTCTTTTATAAGTGGCACTGATCATAATTCGTATCTGTACCGTGTACTGTATTACTTATTAATAACCCACTCACAAAATATCTACATGCAGGACTTTAAGGAATAAGAAATAATCACCACTGTGACATGGGTCAGCAAGAACACAAAACTGAACACATGGTTAAATACAAGCATTCCTCTAAACTAGCATTTTAATATTTTGGTCTTTGTTTAATTTAAGAGTATAGAAAGTAAAGTAATAGCTATGTTGTTTCCATAAAAGTACAAAGTTGATGTGACCTATAAGTAAATTATGAATGAATAGCTATGCATTTTAAAATGTATTATTGCGTGTTTGTGCCATATGACCCTATGAAATAATTCTTTCCTTTTCAGTGATATACCTTGCAAATGCTCTCCTATAGATCAATGTGAAGATTGCCACTCCAGACCACAGGCATGCATAATATTGCAAAGGTAGGATTGCTGAAGCAGCAGTTACTGGTAATTTCTCACATATATGTGTGAATAGAAAATAAAAAAGGCTCAGTGCATTTTTGTTCACTCATTGAGCTCTGGGAATTAATTGTTCTTCTCCTGCTCAGCACACTAACACTGAGGAGCAGAAAACAAAAGAGGGGATGTAACCTAAGAGATTATTCTACCTTTACCTTCAGATGCACCTGTAACATGTAAAATTTCATAATATGTGTATATTTCTTACTTGTGTACAATGAAGAGGTTTGATAAATTTATTTTAATACACAAGATAAGGAAAAACAAAGGCAGCAAAAGCCCTTTCTAAACAAATACTACTAAAATATACTGCATATGTTCCATCCAAAGAGAATAATTCAAATCACTGACATCAGCAGCAGCGACGGTCGTCTGTTTACACCATGTGAAATAGCAGAGAGATGATCACTTAGCTTTTGTTTTGGTTCCAATTCATTTTTTTTTCAAGAAGTGTAATTAAAAAGTGCATTAATGCCACCAATTATGGCCTCCAAGGGACCAGAAACCCCATGTTACTCCATGATGGAACACAACTGAGCTGCAAACATCCATTTACCATTATAATACTCATTAATCCTGCCAAAAACAACTCATTATGAGACTTCAAGGAAATCATCTCATAGGCAAACACAGCACAGAATCTGTCAGTGTGTTTCTCACAGAGAAGTTGCAGAGGTGGCGAGTTTTGAGTATTATTAATTTAAGAACTTAAAACTATTATTTTTATGTATTTTTGAGTCAGGAGTTATTGGAAAATAGCTGACTTACAGTGTACTCCTTTTACACCAAAGTCTTAATAAAGAAGTGACTCAAAATCAAAACTTGAAAAATCTTCCGGATTCTACCAGAAATAAATGCACCTCACTAGAGAGCAAAAGCACTGGTATTTTTCTCATCACCATGGTGAATAAAAACAGCCCCAAAACATCTAGTACGTTTTGGAGGTTAAATATAAAATAAAACACAAGCGTCTCATTCTTTAATGTCTGTAACATTTCTCTGATTCCTGGATCAATTGAAGATATTAAAACACTTCTGTAATTTTTTTCTATCCCCAAATTCAAAACCATGTTGCACTAAGTACGAGCTTGTTGGTGACTGGATGTGACTGTTACAGGGAAAAGGCCCCAAAATAGCTTCCAGCAGCAAAATGAATTCTCAGCTATCAAAATTTGATGAGTAATTATTACCAAGATGAATCTCTGCAAACATTTGTTTTAAAATACATTGTCAATCCTTATGTTTTAAACTGAAAACAAACCATTTTGCTTCTTCTACAGAATTATTTGAGTAGAATTTATCTAGCTAGTAATTTTCTAAAATAAGCTTAGCTAAGACATTAGCAAGCTAATATTAAAAGTATTTGTGTTTAATATCTTTATTCATTATTTGAAAAAAGCATAAAAGAAACTTATAAGAATTATCTTCTTTGGTCCTTGTACATGTATTTTTACAATTACTAAAAATATAATTATTTATATTGTTTGAATCCAATTATATCATCTTTTCAAAACCACAACTGTTCATTAAGTATTTCAGCTAGCTACATGCATATCTTTTAAAAAGATAAAGCTTTGCCGGGCGATGATGGCGCACCCCTTTAATCCCAGCACTTGGGAGGCAGAGGCAGGCGGATCTCTGTGAGTTCGAGACCAGCCTGGTCTACAAGAGCTAGTTCCAGGACAGGCTCCAAAGCCACAGAGAAACCCTGTCTCGAAAAACCAAAAAAAAAAATAATAATAATAATAATAATAATAAAATAAAAAATAAATAAAAAAATAAAAAGATAAAGCTTTATACTATTACAAAATAACAAGTTTGTTATAATTGATTTAATAAGTACCAAGATTAGACTTATTCAAGCCCTTTCACTCTCTCTATCTATATATCTAGATAGAGAGAGTGAGAAAGTTGAAGAGAATCATAAAAGGTATAAAACTAAATTGAAGTCTGTCTTTTTTATTTCTTTACAAATTTTATGCTAAGAAATTTGAATCTTGAAAATAGGTATACAGCAGAAACTACATGCGTCCAGAGGTTATTTGCGCAATTGTCAATTTTCTATAGCATGGAAACCTGGCAGACCTTAAATCCTGGGGGATCTCTGTTTTATTCTCTTCTGAACCAGCAACTTTTGTCTTGATGTAAACAGCCGGAGTAGAAGCAGCTGCTTCTTTGATGAGATTCCTCCCAGGAAACCATGATACTGGCTGGGAAGATATTTTGTTGCTTTGTTTGGTTCTCAAGTCCTAAGGAGGTATGAAAGGAAAACCCTCAGTACTCTGCTACTTACAGATGCTGTACTACATCCTGGATGGTGTAGCATGGGGGTAAGGAGAAAAGGGTTGCTACAGAGCTGACATTTCGAAGTTCTAAGAATGAAATAGCATTCTATCTTGTATGAAAATAAAGGTGTATTAAATATGGTGTGAACTATAGTCATATTTAGAGTTTTCCTTTGCAAAGTGTGAGAAGTTATTCTTGGGCTATTTTTCTAGGTAAATTATTAATAACTAAACCTAATCAGTTAAAAATGTCATTTTGTATTTTGCAAATGTAATTTAAAGGACGAAAATTACTTCATTTTTGACACTATGCATAACCAAATCCCAAAGAAGTTAGAGAATATGAATGAAACGAAAGTCATACTTTGGCTTCTCTATTTTGTTTCAAAATCCAATATATTGAAAAAACAATTTAAAATTTACAATTTGGGGGATTGAAATATTAACTGCATTTGAAGTGTTCAAAGTGTCAGATATCAAGTGCTTCCTGACTACAGAATTGAAAAGGCCTTCCAATCATCTTTTGGTGGTAGTTCATTTCTGAATAGCCTAGGCCGGCACATTTATAAACTTACAATCCTAGAACTCAGTGTTTGCTTCTTGTTAGGACACTAGAAATGGCACGAATAACCCCAACTGTAAAACCAACATTGATCATGCATGCAAACATACAGAGGAAGAGGAGAGAGAGAGAGAGAGAGAGAGAGAGAGAGAGAGAGAGAGAGAGAGAGAGAGAGAGAGAGAGAGAAGAAGAAGAAGAAGAAGAAGAAGAAGAAGAAGAAGAAGAAGAAGAAGAAGAAGAAGAAGAAGAAGAAGAAGAAGAAGAAGAAGAAGAAGAAGAAGAAGAAGAAGAAGAAAAGAGGGGAAGATGGTGGGGAAGGAGAGGAAAGAAGAAGGGGACACCCCACAAAGATAAGAATAAAACACACACACAGAGTGACACTGAGTAGGCGGACCTGGTTTACTGTCGGTTAAAATTCATCTAGCATGTCCACAATTATTAGAGATATTATTTAGAGTTATTTCACCAGAACTAGAAAAATCAAGCTCAGATTACTGTGCAAATTTCATTGAGAAAAGAAATCCCAGTCTTTTCTGCCACTGTGCTCTCTTAGGCAGAAGTTTCCACCGTTCCCATCCTTCCTGTCTATGGCTATAATGAAAGACCCTCACCCCGGGTATATCACCCAAACTGCTAGCATTTGTAACGCCACTTGCAAGGCCAGTTCCTCATAGTAGCAGAAGGGCTGAAAAGGGTCAATTCTAAAGCAGGCAAGCCCGCCAAAACAGGATATCTGTGGTCGAACATCTGGTCCCAGGAGGAACAGGAACAGAAAGCACCCCGGGTCCCTAGACTGTGCCCACTCAGCGACTTATTTGATTTCCATGGAATGGGGAACTTGTCCTCAGCTCAAACTCAGCCTAAGCCTTGCCACATTTGAACGACCCAATCAGAACCCCGTAACCAGGCATCTCGCTTCTGTAGCCGTGCTTTTTGCTCCCCAACCCTATAAAAACCCCCTGCCCCAACCATGTGGCGCGCAAGTCTTCCGAGAGACTTGTCGCCCCGGGTACCCGTGTATCTGAATAAACCTCTTGCTGATTGCATCCACACCGGTGGTCTCGCTGTTCCTTGGGGAAGGGTCTCCTCAGCAGGAAGACACTCTCTGAGGGTCTTTCAATTATGTTCATAAAAAAATCCCTGAGTCGACCAACAATCAGCAATGTTGGTGGAAAATGTATTTAAAAATAAACTAGAAAGTAATAAAGCAAGATTTCATTTGACAATGATACAATCTGTTTAGATTGAAATACAGAATAATGTTTTTCACAATGGTATTACCTAACCAGGATTTGTCATGACTTGATCCAGGTTTCTTTTTTTTAATTACTTTTATAATTTCAAAGAAGTCATTTTAGAAATCTAAGCTTCTCCTTACAGACTTTGCTTTCTTTCCTTGGTGGAACACAACTGTCAAAGGCATCATTTTAATGGACCAATATCACAGTGTGACTGGCCAACCCATATCTCAGTGCAAGCCTCAGCAATAAATGCTTGAATTGTGATATCCTATTGTTTGATATTTTTCTTTAACATTTTTATTCAGCTAGTAGCCTCATAATGTGACCTCCTTAGCTTGTGTCCTTTAGAAGAGGTAACTTCAAAAATGTAGAAGTCAGTATGTAAATAGGTCATGAAGAGAAGTGTAAAAGACTATAAAACTCCAACCGGTTGTTCTGCAGAGGTTCAACTTATCAGAAACTAACATTGATAAAATGAAATGAAAGTATCCTGCCTTTCTCCTAAGCCACTTTGGAACACAAGTCAAAATGCCTTTACTTTGGAAGGTTTGTCATTCCTCTGAAAAATTAGAGGCACAATTTTAAGATAAAAAGAACATGGACTCTGGCCTTGGATTACCAGGTTTTATGATGCAAAACACCTGAGATTAGTCATAAAATAGTAAACACATTAGAACTTTGTGAAATTTCAAGCCAAAGAAAAGCTATCTGTGGATAGAACATATAAACAAAACCTATTAATGTTTTCTAATAAAAAAAAAAACACAAACCAAATGATTTGTCTAAATCTATGAACCTTTGGCTGAGGATATTGTCACTGGCAGAGTGGGTTACTCCTTTGTATGAGGCCCTGGGTTTTATCTATGCCACAGCAAAGAAAATGCAACCTAGTCTATTTTAAAAAACAGTAAAAAAAAATTCAGAGCATTTTTATAATGGATAATTTACTTCTCTTGAATTATTTGTTTTGTTTGTTATTATGTCTCAGGCACATCCTAAAGACTTAATAAATGATGAATATGGTAACTGCAAATTAATGATGGAGTACTGTTAAATATACCAGGAAGCAAAATAACATCTTAGGAGATACAGGTAGATTGTGTTGTGAGTATTGATCTTCTACTTAGAGATATGACCTCTGTTGTCAGTGTATTTGAGCTAAATGGGGTGATTATACTTTCCTCATGAAATAAAAGATTTAGTGAATTGCACACACACACACAAACACACATATTATACATCATAAGAGCTTGATAGACATAATAATATCATAATTATTTATGTTTTTTCAAAGAATGCAACAAACAAATCATAATAAATTTGAATTATACAACATTAAAGATAATTTATAACAAATAATAAAGCATTCATTATTTTTGCATATTTAATACTTCAAAGTTTCAATTTTACTAGTTATTATTGGTATCCTATAATTGGAGGAAACCATCAAATGATTATAATTTCCCCAAACAAAGAGAAACAGGAATAAATATTTTGTAAATATGTTTGAAATTAAATTATCATATAAAACAATCACAGTGGTATGACTATTCCTTACCATGATCTCTCTAACAAACAGCTAATGAAAGCAAGCAAGGGCTTATAATGTCTAGGTCTTGTTTCCTAGGACTAAAAAGACACAGAAGCAATGCGGCCAGCTGCTCTCATAGAATACATAAAGCATGGTTTTGTCACAGGATATGTAGCAAAAAGACTTTATAGCTTGTAGAAACACTGTACAACAAGAAAATAAAATGGAAGTTGTGTGCTTTTTTCAAAGGTAATGATTTAACCTTTGTATGTAGCTAGCATTTCTAAGTATAGCCATAACTACTGCTAGACTGAGTCAATTCCTATTAAACTGGATTTCTAAGCACGTCTCTGAACAGTAGAATTTAATTCTTTTTTGTTTAATTTATTATGTTTCAAGTATATGGGTGTTTTGTATATATATGTATACATATATATATATCTGTATACATATATATACAGATGTATATATATATCTGTGTACCATATGCATGCAGCACCTGCTGAGGCCAGAAGAGGGTGTTGATCCCCTCAGACTGGAGCTACAGGTGGTGGCTAGCCACCATGTGGTGCTGGGAATTGAGCCCTGGTCCTCTGGAAGAGCAGCCACATATTACCATTAGCTTGTGTCAATCATTTGAGACACTGGAACAAAATAAAGTCCATCATGTCATCATCTATGGGCTTGTGCTAGTCTTCGCATCATTTTAAAGATTTTCATGTTTGGTCTACAGTGTGTGTATATATATATATATATATATATATATATATATATATATATATATATATATAAGCTTACTCCAATGTTCTTCAGTTATTCCAGGACACAAAATACATCAAGAAGTTAAATCTTAGGCTTTCTACAAAGTATCTTCCTAATTAAGAAAAAAAATATGTGTTTATTATAATTTCTTTGACAAGAGGACTGAGATGTAGACTAAAAATAGCTGAATATATGAAAATAATATTTTAATGGTCTTTTGAGTGTGGTCTAAAAGTCATTGACTTTGTCTAAAACCTTTCAAATGCTAGATACTTAAGTTTTAAAGCAATTAGAAGCTAATAGCTTCAAAGATCTCAAAAAAAAATGCTTTTGCCCTTGAAATAAGCAGCATAGAAAAGTAACAGAAATATAGATGTGCTCACCTAAATGAACGAAACATATTATCTGTGCAGTTGTAATATGTAATGTCAAATATTGATCACTATGAACATAATGAATTGTATGATCTATAGGATCATAATCTTGTTATTAATCTGCCTTTCAGGTCATAATCACATGTACTTCAGAAAGGAAAGCAAATAGCAAAAGTCCTTCAATTGAATTCAAATTACTGAAATTATATGCAGATGAATGTTGAAATCATGTCATGTACCTGAATGCCTTAAAATGCCTAGTACTAGTCTGACTATATCATTCTCTATATTGATCAAACGTTTGGAAAAAAATGCATTGGAATGTTTAGATATTTAGATGATCCAACTACATTCATTATCTTTTTTCATAAGCACAGAAATAAATATTCATGCTGAAATTATTCCCATTTTCCTCTTCCAAGAAGATCTCTTTATTTGCTATCCTGGAATATGCTCAATACTAGTATATTGTTGGTTTATGTAAGTATACCATATTACAGATGTGAAAATATGCCACACGACTGAGTATAGTGGTAAATGAATTATGAAACTGAGTGTTGATGTCACAGATCACATCTTCTGTGCAGTTCAGAGCTTTAGCAGCACTGCCGCTAAACCATGCCAGGTGGAGGGAAATCTATCTCACCACAAGTGCTTTATAAAGATTCAGTTCAATGAGGCTTTGGGATTTTGAATGTCGATAATATTGCACTAGATTGTTATATTTGTTAAAGTGTATGTCTTGTATCTCCAGTTTCTACAATAGTGTTTGGCCCTTTCCACTTACTTAATGAATCAGTATTGTTTACTAAAGAAGTATTTTTCTAGGTAAAATATTTTCTGTTTCTTATGCCCCCACCTCTTCCTTTGTTCTCTCAGATCATGTATATTAAGTTTATTTAGTTTATCATCTTTGGTCTTCTTACATTGCTTCATCTATCTAAGTGCTATTTATTCCTTAGATGATATTTTTATACTTGTTACTCTCTACTGCTATGATGGTAAATGATTGTTATTATTATTTTGGCCCAAAGAACCAGGACACTTCTCTTTTCACTTCTATAACATTCTGATTTCTCTCATAAGTTTGTGCTCCTCAGACAGACTCCACTATAGGATGCACTGAGTCATGCAAGTGTAGCTCAGTAATAGAGCTTTTGCCTCTTGGTTATGAACAACACCCTAAGCACAATCCTTAGCACCCCCAACAAATATGTGCATGCATGTTTACACGCACACATGCACAGAAACACACACCTGAGTGAACACAGCACACACGCTTGCATGCACATACACAGGCACACACATGAATGAATGTGCACAGGCACATACTTGCACACATGTACAGGAACATCCACATGCATGCATGTACAGAGTCATATATATGCACACACATACACAGGTATAATATATACAGCATTTTTTTCTGTTCTAACTATAGAACCCTATGTGGGGACATGGTAGAGATTCAGTATCTATAATCTAAAAATAACCTAAGTAGACAGGGAAACAAAGGGTGAAGGAAGGCATGGTAATGCGACTCATCAGTCGAGAATCTTTTGAAGACTTTTTCTGATGTTTCTGTTGATCTTCAAATAGTTGTTACAATGCAGTGGAACAAATCACCAGGGCTGATATAGAATTCATTATTTGGATTTCAAACAAGTTAAAGAAATACAAATTAGCAATATTAATGTGACTTCTGAGATGTTTATCACCTGGTATAATGTATATAATTACTAA